>NC_082734.1:20780198-20952698 GCF_030144855.1 Hypanus sabinus
CAGCGTGCTGAGTTACGGGGCAGAGGTTGACCAGAATAAGTCTTTATTCCTTGAAACACAGGAGAATAAGGGGCGACCTTGCAGAAGTGTTTGAAATTATGAGAGTTTTAGGCAAGGTAGATGGTAAAAATCTTTTCCCTAGGGTCGGGGAGTCCAAAACTAGATTTAGGGTGAGAGGAGAAAGGTTTTAAAGGAACCTGAGAGACAAACACCTCACGTGGGGGATAGTGAGTATGTGGAATGAGCTGCCAGAGGAAATGGTTGAAGCAGGTATGGTATGTGGAGGAGCAGGGTTTAGAGGCATATTATATGCCCAAATACAAGAAATTGGGTCTAACTGGGAGGAAACCATGATTGAACTGAAGGGCCTAAGTCTATATTGTTTGATCGGTGCTGTTCGCTCTGTTACTCTCTCACTCTCTTGCACTAGTATTTGGCTCACATTTCTCATTTCAGTCATGTTTCCCTCCACCTCTGGTATCTGAAGCTGTCTACCTGCTAGCCTCTCCTTTCCTGTTTGTTTTAGATCTCTCCCTGATGTAATGCTTCCACTCCCAGTCCAAAGTCCTGATCCACGCCATCTACCTTCCCATAAGGACTATCGCAGAGCGGGCAAAGCTCCTTCTAACAGTCCTGCTACAGCTGGAGCAGCGTAGTGGTGAAAGGGGTTGTGCTGGTCTAGAGACCACAGTTCGATCCTGCACTCGGGTGCTGTCCGCGTGGAGTTTCCATGCTCTCCCTACGACCATCTGGATCCCCCCCCCACCCCAGAGTGCTTTTGGTTTCCCAATGAGGCGCAGGTCAGTGGGTTAATTGGCCATGATAAAATGCCCCCCCATAAGTGTGCAGGTTTATTTTTTTATTTTTTTTAATTGCCCATCCCTATTTTTTAAGAGCCCAGTTAAGGACAGCAGGATATGAGAGGCATAGAGAGAGTGGGCAGAGAATATTGTTTCCCAAGGTTGAAATGTCTAATAGCAGAGGGCGTGCATTGAAGGTGAGAGGGGGTAGGTTCAACGGGGATTGAGGAGTAAATTTTTTACTCAGAGAGTGGTGGATGCCTTGTATGGGGGTAGAGGCAAATACATTAGAGGCTTTTAAGAGACGTTTGGATGGGCACATGGACGTAATGAAGAGAGGATATGGACATTGTGTAGGTAGGAGGGATTAATGTTTGATAGTTATTGATTTGCTTTTGAGCTGGTTCAGCACAACACTGTGGGCTGAATGGTCTGTTCGGGTGTTCAGCAGGGCAGGCAGGACCTATGGAAATGTTTTGGGCTGAGACCCTTCATCAGGACTCACAGTGAACTGACTGATCAAGGCCAGCGCGTTAAACACCTTTTTCACCACCCCGTCTATCTCAAATTTGTGGTGAATTGAATTGAATTGAAGTGGTGATTTATTTGATTTTAATTTGGAGATACAGCATGAGACTGGCCCTTCTGATCAACCGAGCCACACCACCCAGTAACCAACTGATATTAACACTAGCCTAATCACAGGACAATTTACAATGGCCCATTAACCTACTAACTGGAAGGTCTTTGGAAACCGGAGCACCCGGAGGAAACACTCACGGTTCACGGGGAGAACGTACAAACTCCTCACAGTCGGTGCTGGAATTGAACTCTGAACTCCAGAACCTCTGGAGGTGTAATAGTGTCGTGCTGACAGAGTGTACAGAACACACTGAATTATGCTGCTAACAACATGGAGGGACCGCCTTTGCTGATACCAGACTACAAGACAGTCAGTCTGCGGGCTGAACACAGCAAGTCGCTGGAATGCTGACGGAGTCCATTGGATGGGCGCCTGTAGGAAAATGCCTGTCGGAGCCCGTGATTTATAGCTGCACTCAAACGTTCGTTCTTCACGGATCTTGGCAAGGGGCCTGGCATGCGACATCTCCAGGTGCGGCCTGGAGCCTGGAAGACGTGCACCTTCAGAGTGCAGCCCTGTGGATCATCCAGTTCCTCACTGACTGAAGCATCGGGGGGAGGGGGTGGGGAATTGAAACTTCGAGACAGCAGTGTGTGCTGCTGTTGAAAGAATGTCTCTCTCTCTCTCTCTCTCTCTCTCTCACACACACACACACAGTCTGTAAGTCTTTGACTCGGGGGGCTCGGGCAAGCGACTCTGCAGACGGTAACATCGAAGCAGCAAGGTGTCAGCCTCCCCTCTCATCCTCTGCAGGGGCAATCTCTCCCTCGCTCTCTAGTGCGTGAGACAGTCTGTCTGAGATGTCGAAGTGTTGGGATGGACAACAGTTATTGTGGGATGCTAGATTATGGTCCCTATTGCTTGCATGGTGGGGGGGTTGATGCCTTTGCTGGAGCAAATGGGAGGGGGGAGGACTGATCCTTTTGCTGCTGCTTGCCCATGGGAGGGGGGAGGTGGGGCTTAGGGGTTCTAACGTTTTCTGTCATCCATTCTTTGAGGCTTTCTTCTGGTTTTGTGGGTGCCTGTGAAGAGTAAGGATTTCAGGTTGTAAACTGTACACGTTCCCTGATATTAAATTGAACCCTTCAACCATTGGGGTAAGGCAGCAGCAACTTAGCATTGATATTGAACCTGAAGGTGTACAGAGATTTATCAAATAATAACCACAATAAGGTTTAGATCACTGAGAGCCAAATGGGACTAGCTGAGACGAATAACTTGGCTGGCAAGGACAGGTGGAGCCGAAAGGCCTCTGTGTCTCTATCAAGGTCAAGGAAAATGGGGTTCACAAGGAAGAAATTAACAAGCTTCCAGGTGTGTTTGTTAAAACAGGAAGTTCTGAAAATAAGCAACAAGTCAGGCAGCAGCCGTGGAGAACATTTCAGATGAACACTATGCTATTTAAAGGTGGGTGGGGGGAATGATATCATTGGCCGGTTAGTCCAATTCTATGTAGACCAGGAACTAGGAGGAGTATTTGGTCCTTTCTGATCCTGAACAATCCCTATGACACTTGACTTTCCTAAATGGCAGAAAGCCAAGATGGAAATTATTACGTTTTGTAACTTCAAAACATTAAATTACTTCACAGACGACACGGTAGTCTGAAATATGGGTGTTACTTTCAGTGAGGCGCGCACATATCACATGGTAGTGTGATGATGTATGCAATTAATGTATTTTATATGTAACCCATAATTAACTAAATGAACAGAAATCCTTAATCAGCAACAGATTTGCAAGATTACTCAGATAGCACTTAAATACACAACAGAACTTCAGCGGCAGTTCCATGCCGCAGGAAGCTGTCAAGGGATGACTCCCTCCGGAGCAAGCACACCTTGTTTTGGTGACTCGCACTCCAGGTACAGTGGATCTCCCCAACTCTTGCATCCCTACCTTCTGGTTGTGAAGGTTACAGGAGTTGGCCTCCCACTGCCTGCTTGCAGGGGTGACGTCGGCGTGTGTGGGGGTACGTCTTCATGGTCGTCACAGGAGCCAGCCAGAGGGAGCAAGGAACGAGAAAGGAGAGGACATTCAGGGCAGTGAAGGAAGGCAGAGGTGAGGGGAGAGATAGTATGGGGCGGGGTGGGGGCAGAGTGAGGACCTTTCACCACTCCCAGAGAAGGGCCAGAGGAAGAGGATGGGAGGGAGGCCTGGTAACCAAGGGAACGGCTGGGATGAGGAAGCGACAACACTGTTTATGTGCTGGAGCTCACCTTGGGCTGTCCTGTGTCGGGAAGGTCTGGGTGGAGGCACTGGTGGTGGGTTGGAGAAATGCTGCCCAGCTTGGGGGTCTGAAGCCTTCCCACTTTCAACAACTCTGCTGCGTTCTTCTGCCTGGTTGTGCAGGCTGAGCCCCGATCTGTTGTCGTAGGTAGGTGCGGAAGGAGTGGCCACAGGCACCGAAATGCTGTTGAGGTAGATAGGGTCCCCGCCCCTGACACCCCCTTCACATGCCCGCGGATTCTGCGGGCAAGGTTCGTACACCTCGTCATAGTGTGGAGAGGTTACCGGCTGTTGTCCTTCTGGGGCTGGGCCGCAGGTCGCCACGGCGTCGTAGATGGGAAGTCCCTGCCCTGCAGTGAACAATACAGTTGAAGTTACTGCGGGAACAGCTGTAGCCATCATAACAGCAGTGGCTGTAGTCACAACAGGAATTGTGGCTGTAGTTACCACGGTAACAGTGGTAATCATAGAGATGCGTGTGAAGCCTCTGAAATGCCACACAACTGGCTGGCACTTACCAATCCCTTCACTGCCCTGGGACCCCGAGGGGCCAACTCCACCGGACTGCTTGGCCTGATTTGTGTCAGCTGGACTTCGAATATAGAAGTGGCTGCTGGCAAACTCCATCTTCTTCTTTCAGAGAAGTTCTCAGTGGTCAAACCTGAAAAGTTAAAGAAGTGGCTAGAACATTCATGTCCTGTTATTAACCCTTCCAACCAGAGAGGCCGTGCTGGTGACCTGGACAGGATCCCCCCCCCCATCTGGTTTTTTTCTGACAGCGGGTCCTGATGTCCTGCCTGTCACTTAAACTGACAGCACTGTGCAGGGGTCCAGGAGGCTCTGAAGTGGGCAGAGGGGCCTTGGGCATGGCAGAAAGAACCTGGCAGCCCAGAGCTGTTCTCAAATGAAATCCAGGGAGACTTCTTTCCTGGCATGGGGATCAAATCCCGACAGTCACCTTGAACATTCGGAGGCTGGGGTCAGGTGCAAAGGAGGGAACTGAAATGGAGGCAGAAAACACATAATCACAGGCAGGTCTTCATCAGTCAGGGCAGGAGATGGGACGTCATGCCACCGTTGTACAAGTTTCTGGTGAGGCTGTGTACAGTTTTGGTCACCCTATTATAGGAGAGACCTGGTGAAACTGGAAGGAATGCAGAAAGGATTTACAAGCGTTTTGCCAGGACTAGAGCACTGGAATTTCCAGGGAGAGTCAGCCTGGCTAGGTCTATATTCCCTGGAATGTAAAGAAATGTTTAGAATTATGACAGACATGCACAAAGTAGACAGTAGCAATCTTTTCCCCAGGGCAGGGGAGTCTAAAACTAGGATGATAGATTTGAAAGGGATCCGAGGGGTGAATTTTTCACAGAGTGGTGAGGGTGTGGAATGAGGGAAGAATCAGATTTAATATCACTGGTGCTTGTCGCGAAATTTGTTAACTTTGCCGCAGCAGTACAATATATAATAGAGAAAAAAATCTGAATTATGGTAAGTATACATGTATTAAATATTTAAATTAAATAAGCAGGGTAAAAAAAGAAATTAAAAAAGAGTAGGGAGGTAGTGTTCATGCGTTCAACGTCCTTTAGAAATCGAATGGCAGAGCGGAGAAAGCTGTTCCTGAATCACTGAGTGTGTGTCTTCAGGCTTCTGTACCTCCTTCCTAATGGTAGCAATGAGAAGAGGGCATGTCCTGGGTGGTGGGGATCCTTCATCATGGACATTGCCTTTCTAAGGCACTGTTCCTTGAAGATGTCCTGGATACTACGGAGGCTAGTGCCCATGATGGAGCTGACTACGTTTACAACTCTCTACGGCTTATAAGACTATAAGACCAGAAGATATAGGAGCAGAAGTAGGCCATTTGGCCCATCGAGCCTGCTCCGCCATTCAGTCATGAGCTGATCCAATTGTCCTAGACTCCCCTACCACGGGAAATAACTTTGTCATATCTAATCTATTCAGGCCTTTTAACATTCAGAATGTTTCTATGAGATCCCCCTCTTTCTCCTGAACTCCAGGGAATACAGCCCAAGAGCTGCCAGATGTTCTTCATACGGTAACCCTTTCATTCCTGCAATCATTCTCTAGAATCTCCTCTGAACCCTCTCTAATGTCAGTATACCCTTTCTAAAATAACAAGTCCCAAAACTGCTCACAATACTCCAAGTACCTACTGTACTTTGATCCTGTGCAGTAGCTCCCTCCACCCCCACATACCAGATGGTGATAAAGCTTGTCAGAATAAAGCTCTCCACAGTACATCTGTAGAAATTTGCGAGTGTTTTAGGCGACATGCCAAATCTCTTCAAAATCTTGATGAAATATAGCTGGTGAGGCAGGTACAATAGTATAATTTCAGAAACAGTTGGACAGGTAATCGGAGGCACGGGGCTCAGAGTGATCTGGGCCGAACACAGGAAACTGGGACGAGCTGGGCGGACCGGCCTGTAGCTGTGCTGTGTTGCCCTAAGACTCTATCTTCAGGTGCACGGTCACCCTTTCCTGACACTAAACAAGATCCCAGTTGGGCAGCTCGTTCGGAGGCCTGTTTCCCAGCTCAGATGCAACTCTTCAGCTCAGCTCCCTGCCTGCTGTATTCCCCCATGGTGGCATCGACAAACAGTCTGTCCCCAGGGCAGACAAGACAGGTGTTTACACTGCCCTTAGTCTTTCCACCATCGACACAAACACTGGCACACCGGGTTATATCCAGGTTAGAAAGCACAGCCCTGTGGTTATGACCTATTTACACTGGCTCTCACTAGTGTTTAGAATTTCAGAGGGGATTCATGGAGGATTGTAGTGCCAAGGAGGAGGGAGGAGGAGCTGGTGCAATTTTGTCTCTGGGCCTTTCCTTGAACCGTAAAACACAGAAGCAGAATTAAGACATTTGGCCTATCAAGCCTCCTCTGATCCATTTTTCCTCTCGGCCCTGATCTCCTGTCTTTTCCCCATGTCCTTCAAGCCCTGACCAATCAAGAATCTATCACCCTCGGCCCTCTGCCTTACCCTTGGCCTTCTTCCCGGTCAGTCTTGGGTGAATGTGACCTGTCACCGAGCAACCCTGCTAGGCCCAGAGGTCAGTTGTGGGTGGGTGGGTGAGTGGGGTGTTGGTGGTTTGTGATTGGGGAGATGGTGGGTGGTGAGGAGACAGATTACCCCAGGGTAATCATACCAATCATGGATTACCTCCAAATTAAATTTGTTCCCACAAGGATGTGGCAGTATTAAAGAGTGTGTGGAGCAGATTCCCAGGATGACGCCTGGGATGGAGGGCAGGAACTCAGAGAGATTAGATAGCCTGGGTTTATTTTCACAGGAAGGCAGGAGAGTGAGGGGTGATCTTAAGGAGATTTATTTCATGGTGAGGAGGACAGATAGAATCTCTCTTCCCCCCACGGCAGGGGAGTCTGGGACCAGAGGGTGCAGGTTTAACGGGAGGGTAGAGATTCAAAGGAGATCTGCGGGATCAGAGATTCACCCTCAGGAATGAGCTGCCAGAGGAAGTGCTGGTACAGACACAACACGTTTAGTCAGAGTCACACAGCAGGAGAACAGGCCCTTCAGCCCAACTGGCCCATGCTGACCAACATCCCCTCCAAGACAGTCCCAACTGCCATTGTTTGGTCGGCATCCTCCTAAACGTTTCCAGTCCACGTGCCTGTCCAACTGCCTTTTAAAAGTTGTTAATGTACCTGCCTCAACCACTTCCTCTAGCAGCTGATTCCACGCCGATACCACTTTTTTGAGTAAAACACAGTTGCCCCTCATGTTCCTCTTAAATATTTCCCCTCTCGTCTTAACCCTCTAGTTCTTGATACCCCAATTCTGAGAAAAAGATTGGCTGCATTCACCCTACCTATGACCCTCATGATTTTATGCACCTCTGTAAAATCTCCTTCTCGCTATGGAGTAAAGTCCTATCTTGTCCAACGCCTTGCGATAAATCGTGTTCTTAAGTCCCAGCAGCAGCAAGGAAAATCTTTTCTGCACTCTTTCCTGTTTAATAACATCTTTCCTACAGCAAGGCGATCAAAACTGAACACAATACTCCAAGTGTGGCCTCTGCAGTGTTCCGCACGACCACACCACGACTTATGAATGCCAAAAGCCTTTTTTACCTGTGACTTTAAAGAGGAAGCAGTTGACAGCGCTTCTCCCTATTGATGCTGCCTGGCCTGCTGTGTTCCACCAGCATTTTGTGTGTGTTGTTGTTTACTTGCTTCCCTGAAAGTGGAAGTCGCAGGTAAAGAAGGTCTGTCTGTCCACAGCACTCCGCAGGGTTCTTCTGGTCACTGTGAAAGGTCTACCAGGCAACAGCTCAGATTTTCCCAGTTAAACTCCTTTTGCCATTCCCTTGACCCGCCTACTCAGCTGACCAAGGTCCCACTGTCATCTTGATAATGTCCTTCCTTGTTCACTATACCATCCACTTTACTGTTACCCACAAACTTACTGTTCAATCTAGTTTGGCATACCCCCATGGACACTTCCTAATTTTTAATTGATGTGCCATAGAACGCATCCTCTCTGGATACATAATGGTTTAATATGGCAACTGCTCTGTACACGACCACACAAAACTGCAGAGAGTTGTGGACACAGCTCAGCAGAGCACAGAAACCAGCTTCCCCTCCAGGGACTCTGTCTGCAGTTCTTGCTTTCTCAGACCCCAGCCACCTCAGCCATTCTCTCGTCCATCAGTCAGAAAAGCACGCACCACCAGGCTCAAGCAGAGCTTCTACTCCAGTACGATGAGACAGATTCCTGACCTCACAATCTACCTCACTATGACTGTGCACTTTGTTATCTACCTGCTTTGCACTTGATTCTATATTCTGTTATTGTTTACTTTGCTCCACTTTAATGCATTGTGTAATGTTCGGATCAGTATGATCAGAATGCAAGACAAATTTTTTCACTGCATCTCAATACCAGATAACCATATAACCATCACAGCACAGAAACAGGCCATCTCGGCCCTCCTAGTCCGTGCCGAACTCTTAATCTCACCTAGTCCCACCTACCCGCACTCAGCCCATAACCCTCCACTCCTTTCCTGTCCATATACCTATCCAATTTTACCTTAAATGACACAACTGAACTGGCCTCTACTACTTCTACAGGAAGCTCATTCCACACAGCTATCACTCTCTGAGTAAAGAAATACCCCCCCATGTTTCCCTTAAACTTCTGCCCCCTAACTCTCAAATCATGTCCTCTCGTTTGAATCTCCCCTACTCTCAATGGAAACAACCTATTCACGTCAACTCTATCTATCCCTCTCAAAGTTTTAAATACCTCGATCAAATCCCCCCTCAACCTTCTACGCTCCAATGAATAGAGACCTAACTTGTTCAACCTTTCTCTGTAACTTAAGTGCTGAAACCCAGGTAACATCCTAGTAAATCGTCTCTGCACTCTCTCTAATTTATTGATATCTTTCCTATAATTTGGTGACCAGAACTGCACACAATATTCCAAATTTGGCCTTACCAAAGCCTTGTACAATTTTAACATTACATCCCAACTTCTGTACAATGCTTTGATTTATAAAGGCCAGCGTTCCAAAAGCCTTCTTCACCACCCTATCTACATGAGACTCCACCTTCAGGGAACTATGCACTGTTATTCCTAGATCACTCTGTTCCTCTGCATTCCTCAATGCCCTACCATTTACCCTGGAATTTGGATTATTCCTGTAGAAACCTTTCGGATTTACTTTCACCTTATTTGCCAAACCAACCTCGTATCTTCTTTTAGCTTTTCTAATCTCTTTCTTAAGATTCCTTTTACATTCTTTATATTCCTCGAGCAATTCCTTTACTCCATGCTGCCTATATCTATTGTAGACATCCCTCTTTTTCCGAACCAAATCTCTAATATCCCTTGAAAACCATGGTGCTTTCAAACCTTTAACCTTTCCTTTCAACCTAACAGGAACATAAAGATTCTGTGCCCTCATAATTTCACCCTTAAATGACCTCCATTTCTCTATTACATCCTTCCCATAAAACAAATTGACCCAATCCACTCTCTCTAAATCCCTTCGCATCTCCTCAAAGTTAGCCTTTCTCCAATCAAAAATCTCAACTCTTGGTCCTGTCCTGTCCTTCTCCATAATTATATTGAAGCTAATGCTATTGTGATCACTGGACCCGAAGTGCTCCCCAACACATACATCTGTCAGCTGACCTATCGCATTCCCTAACAGGAGATCCAACACTGCCCCATCTCTAGTCGGTACTTCTATGTATTGTTGCAAAAAACTATCCTTCACACATTTCACAAACTCTAAACCATCCAGCCCTTTTACAGAATGAGCTTCCCAGTCTACGTGTGGAAAATTAAAATCTCCCACAATCACCACCTTGTGTTTACTACAAATATCTGCTATCTCCTTACACATTTGCTCTTCCAACTCACGCTCCCCATTAGGTGGCCTATAATACACTCCTATCAGTGTTACTACACCTTTCCCATTCCTCAATTCCACCCAAATAGTCTCCCTAGAGGAGCTCTCTAATCTATCCTTCCAAAGCACCGCCATAAGATTTTCTCGGACAAGCAATGCAACACCTCCTCCTCTGGCCCCTCCTACTCTATCACACCTGAAGCAACTAAATCCAGGAATACTTAGTTGCCAATCACACCCTTTCTGCAACCATGTTTCATTAATAGCTACAACATCATAATTCCAGGTATCAATCCACGCTTTAAGCTCATCCACCTTTCTTACAATGCTCCTAGCATTAAAATAGATACATTTAAGATACCCTCCACCTCCTCCTTTCTTTTCATCCCTAACAATGCATTCAAATTTATTATCCTTTTCTTTCTTCTCCCCTACATCTTCGGGCTGAGCGCATCCCTTCTCCATCACCTGCCTTTCCTCCCTCACACACTGTCTACTTACTTGCTCTACTGGTGAACTAACCTCCTCTCCCATAGTTTCCTCAAATTGATTCCCGCCCCCCACCATCTTACTAGTTTAAAGTCTGCCCTGCAGCCCTAGCAAACCTCCCCGCTAGGATATTGGTCCCCCCAGGATTCAAGTGTAACCCGTCCTTCTTGAACAGGTCATGCCTGCCCCAGAAGAGGTCCCAATGATCCAGAAACTTGAATCCCTGCCCCCTGCTCCAATCCCACAGCCACGCATTCATCCTCCACCTAATTCCATTCCTACTCCCACTGTCGCGTGGCACAGGCAGTAATCCCGAGATTACTACCTTTGCGGTCCTTCTTCTTAACTGCCTTCCTAACTCCCTATACTCTCGTTTCAGGACCTCTTCCCCTTTCCTACCTATGTCATTGGTACCTACATGTACCACGACCTCTGGCTCCTTACCCTCCCACTTCAGGATATCTTGGACACAATCAGAAACGTCCCGAACCCTGGCACCAGGGAGGCAAATTACCATCCGGGACTCCCGATTTCCTCCACAGAACCGCCTGTCTGAACCCGTGACTATTGAGTCCCCTATTACTATGGTCCTCTTTCTTCTATCCCTACCCTTCTGAGCTACAGGGCTGTCCTCTTTGCCGGAGGCCCTGTACATGTGACAATAATAAACCAATTCCAATTGTACATTATTTTCCAAATCATTGACATAAGTGACAAGCAACAATGGACCCAGCAACCACCTGAGGCACACCACTAGTCATGGGCCTCAAGTCCAAGAAAATCTTCCTCTCTCACTCTGTTTTCCTCCATGAAGCCAATTATGCATCCAATTAGCCATTTCTCCCTGGATTCCATGTAATCTAACCTTTCGGATCAGCCTATCATATGGAACCCTATCATAGGCCTTACTGAAGTTGACATA
Source organism: Hypanus sabinus (assembly GCF_030144855.1). NCBI lineage: Eukaryota > Metazoa > Chordata > Chondrichthyes > Myliobatiformes > Dasyatidae > Hypanus > Hypanus sabinus. The sequence goes on from NC_082734.1 coordinate 20,791,703, forward strand.
AACCATGTTTATCGCCCTGCCCTCAAAGTTCAAAGAAAATTTATCGAAGTACATTTATGTCACCACTGAGATTCTTATTTATTTATTTAGAGATAAGGTGCAGAATAAGCTCTTACAGTCCATCAAGCGGTACTGCAACCCCTGATTTAACCCTAGCCTAATCAAAAAACAATTTACGATAACCAATTAAGCTGTACATCTTTGGATTGTGGAAGGAAACCTAAGTACTTATGAGAAAACCCATGCATTCCACACGGAGGACGCACAAAAGTCCTTACAGAAGATGCCGGAACTCCAAAACCACAAGCTATAATAGCACCGCGGTATCCGCCATGCTACCTTCTTGCGGGCATACTCAATAAACCCAAAATAGAATAATGGTTATAATAGAATCAGTGAAAGATCGCACCATCTTAGACATTCAACCAGTGTGCAAAAGACAACAGTGCAAATACAAAAATAAATTACATATATACACTTCATGGCAGGAGTACAATGTAATATATGATAAATATAGATAAAAAGAATTACAGTGATTATATATGTATATTAAATAGTTAACATTAGTGCAAAAACCAGAAATAAATAACAAATGTGGTGAGGTAGTCCAAATGGATTCAGTGTCCATTTAGAAATTGGATAGTAGAGGGATCGCAAAGGGGCTTCTCATTGAATATGCTAATAAATTTCTACAGATGTACCATTGAACCTTTCCTGACTGGTTAGATCGTGGTCCGCTACCGCAGTTTGCATGCTCGGGCACACAAGTAGCTGCAGAGAGTAGTGGACACAGGTTGATACACCTCGGGCACATCCTCTCCCACCGTCGGTAGGATCTACAGGAGGCACTGCCTTAAAAAGGCAACATGCATCATCAGAAACCCCCACCCACCCTGACCATGCCACCTCCTCACAGCTACCACTGGGCAGGTGGTACAGAAGTCTCACACCAGCAGGTTCAAGCACAGCATCTTCCCTTCAACCATTTGGTTCTTGAACCAAAGGGCAAACTCCTATTCACGACTTAGGCACAGCAACACTGTGACCACTAAGGTCACTGCAGTACAATGGACTTTTTTTTTGCTCTAATTGTGTCCTTTATTGTACAATCTTGGACAGTTTATGCTTTTCCTGTGACTGCTGCTTATCAGATGCTTTGTGATGCTGCTGCAATTAAGTTTTTCATTGTATCTCTGCCCACACGTGCTTGTGCATATGACAGTAAACTCAACTTTGACTTCAATTTTTTTGGTCAGGGCAAATAATTAAACACTTTTTTTAAATGCTATAACTAACGTTTTCACACTTAACCAGCACTTTTTCACTCATGCGAACTAGTCAGTTCAGAATGCGTTCAACAAGTGACAGTTGAATTTTATGAATTCATACAGTTTATGAATCAGTCGTTTGGTGTTAAGACCGTGTTTTGAGACTTTGAGGACCTCTTTTTGTTTAGTGTGTTACAAATGTGACGCAACTCTGAGGAGCCGAAGGGTACAAAGTCGCCCCCTCCTTTGTGAGAATCGCAAGATCGCTATTAATTCGGGTCTGGGACCCAGGAAATGAGAGAGAACCGTCCAGAATACACAAGGTTTGGAATGTGTCCTGACCTCAGCGAAACGGAACTGCCGATAATGGCCATTGTCTCTTGGAGATGGAATTGTGTATTGAGTACTGTACTATTCATTGAAGCCCCTCAGGGGACAGCCAGAGTGGGCCGGTTGAGAGATTGCATCATCCCAACCTGATTGACATCTGAGACCCCGTGAGTAAGGATAAAAGAGGGGTCTGGGGAACAACCCCTTTAGACGCACCAGGAGAAACGCTAGAAATCCTGTGACAGCGTTTGATAGCGAAAGCCGGTGGGGGCTGGTGTGCATTGCCTGGGTGGCGGGCTCACCACGGAAGAACGGCTTAGCTAAAGGAGAGGTCACAAGTGAACGGCCACGGCAACGAGACACCTGACGGATCGAAATCATAGAAGGAAAATCGGCAAGTTTTTCTCCCAAATCTCTGTCACTCTCTCTCCAACAATTGCAACACAGCAGTCCTCAACGGCTGCAGTCTGCATGAACTGAGTGAACTTTATATTTCCATCGGACAATACATTATCCCCTAGACAACGATAGAGCTTATTTCTTATTGATTATTCTTATACCTGCACTTTTAGATTTAGTATTGATGACGTATATTATCTGTATATTTGCATTTATATTATTTTTGTGTATTTTTACTAATAAATAGTGTTAAAAATAGTATCACCAGACTTCAACGGACATCCCTATCTTTGCTGGTAAGTAACCCAGTTACGGGGTTCGTAACAAGTGGAAGATCAGTGGTACCTCTGGTACAACTTAGCCTCTCCCCATCTCTCACCAAATCATGGCATATAGTTTAGAGAACTTCAGAAAACATTTGATTATTACTCTTCACTGAGCCACAAGTATCTGGAGAACCAATTCTCCGTTCCATAAAGTCTTACATCTCTGATGGTCAGTGAAGTAACCATGGTTCTTAAGAATTAACTTTAAATTGGGACCATCCAGCATGGAAACAAACTCCTCTTCCCACTGAAACTACACCCACCACCACTTACACTGTCCATCCTCCCCAAACACCCTCAACTGCCCCAGTTCCCACCACCCACCTACTCACTAGGGCAATTTACACCAGTCGACTAACCTACTAACCTGCACGTTTTTGGAATGAGGAGAAAACGGGAAAGAGCATGTGGTCACAGGGAGAACGTGCAAACTCCACACCGACAGCAGCCGAGGGTGGGATTATACCAGGTTCCCGGCAGCTTTGCCCACCACTCCATGGGAGCAATGGCATTAAAAGACAGTGTGCTTTTGTATGTGGAGTTACTGAAGACATTTGGTATTCTGCATTAAACAAAGTTGAAAGTTAGTCTACTTCCAACCATTTTAACACATGGGCAGCTTTTTAAAACTGAATAGCTTTGTAGATTCCATTATAGGGCCATTATCCAGTCAGCAATACTCCCAGCAGACCTGAACTGAATGCACGGTCTCTGTTTGATGACTGCCAAGTATTAGTGGGTTATTCAGATAAGAGCAAGAATTTCTCTGACCAAGTCAGACACAGTAGTAAAGGAAGACCTCTCATTGGCTACATTTGTGCGAGCACAGAGACCTCACAACAGACAGGCCCACTATTCTCCAAGGAGGTAGTACAATCACTTGATTGTGAGGAGCTGATCTTGTACAGGGGGTGCAAGACAATGAGACAGCCTTCCCCACCATTGAGCCCAGCTACACGGAGCACCACCCAGGCCATGCTCTCTTCTCCCTGCTGCCATTAGGAAGAAAGTACAGGAGCCTCAGAACACACACCACCAGGTTCAGGAATAGTTATCACCCCTCAACCAACAGGCTCTCGTACCAACGGGGATAACTTCACTTACCCCATCACTGGACTATTCCCACATCCTATTGACTCACTTTCAAGGACTCTTCATCTCATGTTCTCAATATTTTTTGCTTATTTACTATTTTTTTCCTTTTGTATTTGCATAGTTTGTCGTCTTTTGCATATTGGTTGTTTGTCCGTCCTATTGGGTGTGGTGCTTTAAAAAAAATACGGCACATTACAGGCCCTTTGGCCCACAATGTTGTGCCAGCCATGCAACCTACTCTTGAAACTGACTAGAATTATCCTATCACATGGCCCTCTATCTTTCTAAGCACGTACCTGTCTAAGAGCCTCTTAAAAGACCCTATTGTATCCACCTCCACCTCTGTCACTGGCATTGCATTCCATACACCCACCACTCTCTGTGTGGAAAAACTTAACCCTGACATCCCCCCATTCCAACTTCCAAGCACGTTAAAACTCTGTCCCCTCATGTTAACCATTTCAGCCCTGGGAAAAAGTTATTGGCTATCCACACAATCAATGCCTCTCATCATTTTCTATACCTCTGTTAGATCACCTCTTATCCTCCATCACTCCAAGGGGTAAAGGCCAAGTTCACTCAGCCTATTCTCATAAGGCACGTTCTTCAATCCAGGCAACATCCTTGTTCTTTTCTTTTTCTAATATTTTTATTATTTCATATACACAAATACAGAATTCATAAGGATACTTATTATAAATCAAAATAAAATAACACAAAATGCACTGTATATAAATCAGGCTGATACAATCATGGTATCCCATAATGATGATCAATCAAACAGAATAAATTGAATAATGAAATACAATAGTATGGTTAATTATATTATAAAAACAATCTATACCCCCTACCAAGACAAAGATAGTTGGTAAAAAAAATGAGAAAAAAAGAGTACTTTACCATATAGTGTTTTATAATAATAGCCCAGATCAATATTTTAATAACAATTCAAAGATTTTTAAAATAGTTCAGAAAGGGTCCCATAACGTTTGAAAATCTTGGTTAGAATCAGAAATCGAACAATGAATCTTCTCTAGGTTTAAACATGACATAACGTCATATAACCATGGAGCACGTGTGGGGGGGGGCAACCTCCTTCCATTTAAGCAAGACCGCCCTCCTAGCCATAAGAGGAATAAAAGCCAGTACCCACGAATGAGAAGGCTCCAAAATTATAACTCTTTCCTCAACACTACCAAATAAGGCAGTCAAAGGATTGGGCTTAAAACTAACTTTAAAAAGTACAGAAAAAGTTTGGAATACATCGTTCCAATATTTTTCAAGGCTTGAACATGACCAGAACATATGAATTAATGAAGCCTCTCCATTATTACATCCGTCACAGTAAGGAGATATATCTTTAATATAACGAGAGAGCTTGTCTTTAGACAGATGAACCCTATGTACTGCTTTAAATTGTAGAAGGGAATGACGAGTGCATAATGATGAAGAATTAACCATTTTGAAAATAACCCTCCAGGTCTCATCAGATAATGAAGTCTGTTGATCTTTTTCCCACTCTTTTTTAATCTCAATCCCGACAACAGACCATAAATATATGATATTCAGCCATTTTCAAGAGGTTTCAAATTAAAAATTACATCTATTACGTTCTTATCCGGGCTAGTAGGAAATGTAAGTAGTTTAGATCTTAAAAAATTTCTAATCTGTAGATATCGAAAAAAGAGGGTATTTGATAGGTTATACTTCACTGAAAGCTGCTCAAAAGAAGAAAGATTCCCTCCAACAAACCGATCCTGAAATCGTTGAATGCCTAATCTATCCCATTCTCTAAAGAAAAACCAGATTGGTTGTAGGTGGTTTAAAAAAAAATTAGAAAAAATAGGACTGGAAAGAGCGAATCTCAATAAACTGAAATGTTTTCTAAACTGTAGCCAGATCCTCAAAGTGTGTCTAACCACCAAACTGTCAGTTAATTTATTTACAGATAAAGGAAGAGAAGATCCAAGAAGAGAAGTAATAGAAAATTGTGACAGAATTAGCTTCCAAAAAGACTACATCCTTGTAAATTTCCTCTGCACTCTCTGCAGTATCCACATCCTTCCTGTAGTGAGATGACAAGAACTGAACACAGTCCTCCAAGTGGGCGCTGACCAAGGTCTTATATAGCTGTAATATTACCTCACATTTGAACTCATTCCCACAGTTGATGAATGCCAATACACCATATGCCTTCTTAACAACCATGTTAACTGGTGCAGGAGCTTTGAGTGTCCTATGGACAGAAACCCTAGGTAGGTTGTCCCCCCCTTCAGCAGTACTCAAAATGGAGTACTTATTGTTAAGGGGGCCACCACAGGGGTGCTCTCCACGACCTGACTCTCTTCCTTCCATCTCCTGACATTCTATTATGTTTCTTGGATTTACTGTGTATGCCCACAAGCTCAGGGTTGTATGTTGTGACATACTGTGGTAAACTATGTGTGTACCTGTCTGGACACACCCCTCTGCTGACTGCTCCTGTGGCTCCTCCCACAGACCCTGTATAAAGGCGATTGGAGGCACTGCTCCCCCCTCAGTCTCCAGGATGTTGTGGTCACGTTTGCAGCTAATAAAAGCCGATCTTTTGCCTCCTGTCTCCGAGAGTTATTGATGGTGCATCACATACGTACTCTGAAAATAAATTAACCTTGAGACAGAAGAGAACCTTTCCCTCCCTCAGCACCAGGCTGCTGGTAATTCTTGTTTCTGTGGTAATAAGCATTGATGAACACCTCAGTCCTCCCTGGAGGCTGAGGGTTGGGGCCGGTGATTATAAACTTGTATTTTCCCTGCACCTGTTTGTTCTCTCATTCTCTCTCTCTCTCTCTCTCTCTCTCACACACACACACACACACACACACACACACACACACACACACACACACACAAGGCATCCCCCCCTCCCCCAAGGTCACTGACTCACCTTCAAAGCTCAGACACAGCTCCCCAGTTACTCTGATCAATGCCTTAGCAACCGTGGTAAAAAGAAAAATAATCTCCCTTCACTGCAAGAGGTAATTTTGCATTATAACTTACTTTTTGCATTGTAACATAAGCATCAAAAATTTCTTTTTAGTGGTTACAGCAACACCCTGGAGATCAGGCTGCTGACACTTCCAGGCTTCCTACACATCAAACGCTCCTCCTACTGTGTCACCCCTTGACTCACCCCCTCCCCTCTCTTCCATTTTCTCTAGATCCCTTAAGAACTTTCTCTGTAGCTCCTGTAGTTTATCCTGCGTTGATATTGTTTTACCTTGCTCGTGGTTAGCCCAGCTCCCACGGATGCCTCGCGGCCTGCCCGTGCTGGCACCTGCCACTCATCACCTGCAGCCTATTTAACCCTAGATCTCATCCACAGTCCTTGTCCAGTCATGGAACCAGCTGGCCTCAGCTAGTTGCTCCTAGCTGTCACCTGAAGTTTACCTTGTTGCCTGTTGTTATTTGCAGTCTATTATTAAAGCTACAGTATTGTCTCCGCTGCTCTGCTTTTGGGTTAAGCCTCCTCTACACTTCCCGACAGGTCAGCTTTAATGCTCTGTGTAATGATTTGATCTGCATGAACAGTTTGCAAGACAAGCTTTTCACTGAATCATGGCACGCAAGACAATAATAAGCAAACCACCAACAGAAATGAGCCTGCTTCTCCGGTTACTAAGATCGCGGTTGGTCTGGCTCTGGTTTCAACTCCATCTACCTGCCATTTTCCCATAATTCGTCATTCCCCCATTATACAAACATTTATCCAATTGTTTCTTAAATACATTTCATCAGGTAGCCGCTACTGCTTCCCTGAGCAGAGAATTCCATACATTCATTAGCCTCTGGTTAAAGCAGTTCCTCCTCATCTCTGCCCCGAACTGTGCATAGCATTCAGATACAGCCGCAGAGTAACTCCTTGCTCCTAAATTCAACCCCTCTGGCAATGAAGACAAACTTTCTATTTGTCATCTCGATAACTCATTGCATCTCCAAACCAACATTTTGCGATTGATGCACAAGCACTCCCAAGTCCAGGAACAAAATGCTGCAGTCCTTTACCTTTCAGATGATAATTTGATCTTCTGATTTTCCTTCCAGGGTGGGTGACCTCGCATTTAACAACATTGTACTTCATTTGCCAGACCCTTGCCCACTTATTTATCTATATCCCCTTGCAGACTCTCCGCATCCTCTGTACAACAATTTGCTTAGTGTGATCAGCAAACTCGGTCCCCTCATCCAAATTGTAAATGTATATTGTAAACCATTGTGGGCCGCCCCTGCGGCACTCTGTCAACACAAACTTATCCCAATTCTCTACTTTCAACCCTCTAGATATGCTAATATATTAGCTCCGTGTATCCTTATGGGCAAGTCCTTTATGCGGCACCTTAATTGAAAGTCTTCTGGAAATCCAAAGTATACAAAACCCACCTGTTCTCTGCTGTCCATTTCTCTGATTAGATGTTGAATGAACTCCAGTAAATTTGTGCCTGATGGAGCCACTTCTAACCAGACATCTCACTATTTCTCCCACGATGATCACCTCGAGCATCTTCCCGATTGCTGATGTTAAGCTAACTGGCCTTTTGCCGACCTCTTTTCTTTAAAAGGTGATGTGAAATTCACAGCCTTTCAATCTGCACACAGTCCAGAGACTTATAGTAAGTTAACACAAACAACCCTACTCCAATTTATGCCATTTCTTTCAGCACCCTGCGATGCAACAGGATCAGAGGAATTGTCCACCTTTAGGCCTACCAGTATATTTATTATCAAAGTACATATATGTCACGATATACAACCCTGAGATTAATTTTCTTGCAGGCATTCACAGTTAAGCAAAGAAATACAACATAATAATTGAAAAAAAAATGACACGTTTATTACCAAACAACCAATCTGTAAAACAGGTTAGTCGGTACAAATACAACAATAATATAAATGAATAGATAAATTCAACGATTCAAAGAACTTTATCAAAGAATGTACAAATCATACACCTTGAGATTCATCTGCTTACAGTCAGCCACAAAGCAAGAAACACAAGAGAACACCAGTTTAAAAAGAGACCAACACCCAATGCACAGACAAAGAGAGAAAAAAAAACAAATCACGCAAACAGCAGTGTTCCGAACCAAATTGGATCCATAGTCCTGGAGCCCGGAGCAGCCGAAGTGGGCCCATAGTGTCACTCTCAGCTCATCACACAGTGGGCAAATCACTGCGAAGCTTGCAAACTTGAATTGTGTAGCAGCTGGATCAGTCTCACAGCCTCAGCGTCACGGAGAAAGGAGTAAACATCATGTAAGAGCCAATGGAAGCAGCCCAACCCTGCCTTTTCCATCTATCTGGGCTGGCGATTAAATCATCCAAACACAAGACTGGGCTCCAGCACAGTGATACGCTCTAGGTCTGTACACCGTCGCCCAGCCCGAGACCGTACTCGACCTCTTCAAATCGTCTCGGCGCTTAGATCAATCGAACCTCACTCCCGGTTTAGGCAGACAGGCCCCAAAACTCCTCTCACATTCGGTCACTCCAACACCGTCTCAACCACGCCTCGACCTCACTTCTCCTCAAACATGCCACACTCTGACATTGCATTGCGCCGCATGGCTCAACCCTCGAGTCAGCCTTGCTTTTGCCTGCCTCTTCATTGTTTGTGATGACCACTTACCACAGAAAAAGTTATTTATAAAGTATTTCATTGTATCTCTTGCCTTATTAGGCATCAGTAAACTGTTGCCCAACAGAAAGATTAACCGAAAATAAATAAGTAACTAAGTCAGTCAATAATACCGAGAGCACGAGTTGTTGAGTATTCATCAAGCTCTTAAGAATCTATCAACCTCTGTCTTAAGTATACTTGGCCTCCACTGCTGCTTGTGCCAAGGAATTCCACAGGTGGTAGTAGCAAGAAGGAAGCATGACCTGGATGATGGGAACCTTTGATAAGGATTCTGCTTTCTACTGGCAGCGCTCGTAAATGTGCCTTCTGATGGGGAAAGCTTTGCCTGTAGTGGACTGGGCTGGAAACACTACTTTTTGTGGACGTGTTTGATGCTGGGTATTGGTGTTTCCATACCATCCTGTGATGCAACCAGTCAGATTACACCCCACTGGGCATCTGAAAAAGTTTTTCAAAGTTCTGGATGACATGCCCGAAACTTTACAAACTTTTAAGAAAGTAGAGGCGCTGGTATACCTTCTTTCAAATAGCACTTAAGCACTGGTCCCAGAATAGATCCCTGTATGGTAATGCCAAGGAATTTAAAGTTACTGACCCTCTCCGCCTCCGATCCCCTAATGAAGCCCTTTGGCATCTTCCTCCCGTAATGATCAGCTCTTCAGTTTTGTTGGCCTTGAGTGAAAGTTGTTGCTATGGCACCAACTCAACCAGATTTTTAAATCTGCTTCCTGTATGCTTGCACAACCTGTTACTGCTGAACAACTTTTTTGCTTGCTTTCTCTTGAATCAGGGAAATGTCCACATGGAGACTCTGGGACGTCACCCACTGACGTGAAGGTTTCAATCTGCGGCACCCTACACTGACCAGGGTCAGTATATGTCCATAATTAATGAACCTTTCCAAAAGCAGTCAAATTTTAATTTCTCTAGCTCAGACCTGTCTAAATTCAAGGGAACAATAGCCAACCTGCATTGATAACGCTTACTGTGCAATGTAGTGAGGGGTCTGGACAGGATTACACATCCAAAGTTCAAAGTAAAATAGACTATCAGAGTCTTCATCAAGCTCAAGTTGTTCATTCATCAAGTTGTATGTCACCACATACACCCTGAGATTCTTTTTCCTGTGGGCCTACTCAGCAAATCTATAGAACAGTAACTGTAACCAGGATCAATGAGCAACAAACTGTGGAGATGCAAATATAAATAAATAGCGATAAATAACGAGAGTATGAAATAACAAGATAAAGAGTCCTTAAAGTGAGACCATCAGTTGTGGGAACGCCAGAAATAGAATGAGAGTAATTATCCACTTTTATTTGTTATGTACCCCAGGGTTCATTTCTTCTGGTGACTGTCATTTTAAAATGCCGGGAGAATGAGACTGACTATTAGACACTGTTGGATTTCTACTGATTACAAGGTTGCTTGGTTACTATGGAGAGAGAGGTGGTGTTATTTGATGGATAATCAAATGTTATGGTTTCTCTGCAGCTTGTTTGCAAGGACAGTGACAGACGCACAGAGTTAGAGTCGAGATGGATTTGGTCAATGGAAGGCACCAGGGAGTCGGTCCCCGGTTTAAACTTTCAGTAGCCCAAAAGGGGTGAGTTGAGATCGATCCAGAGTATTGATAAATGACTCTCACAAGTTTGCTGCAACTGGAAGAAGTTTGCAGAGCAGAGAGAGGAGAGGAGAGGAGGGTTTGAAACAGAAGAGGCCTAGTGGCGAAGAGATCACTGTTTGGACCCTCTCTCCAAGTAGCTCGTGAGGGTGAGCTTGTTTCCATTCGGCTACGAAAGTGTGATTGACACTTAGTTAATCCACAGGAGTGGGTTCTCTGGCGAGGGTAACCTTTGTGAATACCACATGCTTCTTTACCCTTTACCCTTTGCAGTTCACTGAAGAAAGGCACCCCTGTGGCAAATCACTGTTGGAGTTATTTCGTATGTGGTGGAACTGGATAAGTGGCTATCACGTGTATTTGGAGTAACTGTGTGGAATCTACCGGTGTGTCGACCCTTGCCTGGGTGGTGGTTCCCTTGAAGATGGTCCCCTTTGTGATCAGCTACTGTTGGTGATAATCCATACGTGGATTCTGTTTGAGTATCCTGTGGCCACCATTTTGGGATGTCCCGTAGCTGAACTTGGGTGTGGCACCACTTGCGTTGAAAGAATATTCATTGAAGATCACTGTCGGCGATACTTTGTGTGTGGAATGCAACAACTTCGGAGATAAAACCTACTGCTATTGTTATTTTGTGTTGTTGTCGTGGAATCTGTGGAATATTGACATAATAGACTCCTCACAACACTTGCCTTTGGATGACAAATATCTCACATTAATTAGCCTGTGCATTTGAACTGAACGTTTCTTACACACCATCGTACGACTGTATCACTTGCCACCTAAGCTTGAAGAAGTTTGGGGATCTATATATTTACACCTATATATGCATAACACCGTTAACTCTTGATTTACCTGGTTTAAGTTACTATATGACGTAGTTACTAATAAAATAGTGCTTTATTAACAGCAAAACCAGACTCCAGGTGTGTTCCATCGCTGCCGATACCTTTACAGGGTTGTGTGTAGGTGACACGTTCAAGAGCCTGGTGGTTGGGGGGTTGTAACCGTTGTTAAACCTGTGATGTGAGTCCTGAGGCTCCTGTACCTTCTACCTGATGGCAGCAGTGAGAAAAGAGCAAGGCCCGGGTGGTGAGCATCTTTGATGACGGATGCTGGTTTTCTACGGCAGAGGTCAGGATATCACAGTTGTAGCACAGACTTGGCGTTCACTGCCCTCGTGTGGGACGAGATTTTCTGTTAGCCATGACGCTCCTTTCTCTCCGAGCCAGCAGGCCCCATTTGTTGCAGGGCGATCCTGATAGTGGTGGGAGAGCATCAGAGGGAGAGAGAGACCCTGTGGTATGTCAAATACTGGGTGAATGAGTAGCCTTTGGGGTACTGCAAGTCTGTGCCTTTATTGATGCTTTGCTGCACACTTGAGTGCTTGGTGGGGGGTGCCGATGCTCTTTTGCTGGCGGGGAGGGGAGGGCCGTTGTTTTGCTGCTGCTTGTGCGAGGGAGGGGGGAGTTGGAGGGGGCTTTGGGGCTCTAACATTTAACTGTCACTCATCCTTTGGGGCACTCCTCTGTTTTTGTGGATGTTTGTGAAGAAAAAGAATGCATATTGTGTACATTTCCCCGACACTAAACGTGCCTGTTGAAACCAGCTCCTGAGAATCTGTTGGCTGCACACCTCTGGAGGGGTGACTGGTAATTCTGCAATTGGCCCTGCACTTGGTGAAGTTTAAATGGCAGTCCAAGTCACAACAGGTAAGGCTCCCCATTGGATGCTTTTACACACACGTGCACACAGCTCCACGTGTTACAGCTGCTGACATGAACCGGGCCCTCGGTATTATGAGAACTGCAAACCTGCTCTCACTTCAACACTGGGGTCTCCCAGCACCTCTGACCCCCCCTTCTTCAGGCTCCAAAATCCCTGTTTTGCTTTATTCCCCTGTCCACATAACCTGTGATCATCTCTGGATAGTTTACACTAGAGAAACTTAAGAGACTACTAGACGGGTATATGGAGGAGTTTAAGGTGGGGGGTTATATGGGAGGCAGGGTTTGAGGGTCGGCACAACATTGTGGGCCGAAGGGCCTGCAATGTGCTGTACTATTCTACGTTCTATATCTGATGTAGAAACGTCCTTCATTGGGAACAAATGGATCCCTGAAAACCATTCTGCCCATGACCAGGAAATAAGACAGATAAAAAAGTTGAGTTCAGGATCTAGTTTTCAAGCAGAGCGTCTGCTCCAACATCAGCATACTACACTCTACCAGCACCAAGTCCTTGCCAAATCTAAATATTTCTGAGAGAGATTGACAGCAGGATGGGTACTGGTTGAACTAATGAGGTAACCGTCATGGTCCAAGTCTAGGAATTGTGAATTTAAACCCCACGAGAACTTACTTAAAACACTTTGCCCAATGTAGAAACTGAAAAGGGGCAGGTTCTGTGTTACTTGGGCTGTGAGGCTCAGTTTCTCGTTGAACCTGTTGCACACGTCAGGGCAGTACCATGGCAACAACAATTAATCATGTCAGCCACCAGTATCTCCAGGAGATCTACTGATGTCAGTGGTTAGTGGGCTGCCTTGGGTTATTCTGGGCTACAATGAAACTTCCATTAACTTTAACTAAAACAGAGGCCGGGCAGCTTCAGCGGAGGGAGAAACAGCCGACTTTTCTCGTCGCCTCTATGGAGGGAGAAATGGTGGACCCTTCTCCCCGTCTCCGTGGAGGGAGAAAGGTCACCCCACAGTTGCCACTGGCACCGAGTTCCTTTACCATCCTGTGTGTTGCTCCAGATTCCAGCAACTGCCACCTGAAGTCTCTCAAAATAAAAATCTACTTCCTTAAATATAATGAACACCACAGCCACAGCCACAGGCAGCTGGGAGGTCCACTGTTCACCCTGCCCACCCCCCACCAATGAAGGAATCTCTCTAGATCTGAGTCTGGGAAGTATACACTGAAATTCCCAATCACTGGACCCATCCTCCCCGCATCTGGGCTGCATGGTTTCTGTGAACTCCAGTCTCAGTTTCTGCAGTGGAGATGAATGGTCTCATTCCCTCCTCGTTTAATGGTCTCGCCATTCTGGACTTCAGCCTGGCTGTGCGATTCCCTTCACCACTGCAGGAAAGGGAGCTACACACAGGTGAAGTCGGAGTGGGTTCCCTTTGCGACAGAGTGCCGCCAGACAGCCGGACTTTAGGAAGTAGCGGCAGTGCTGGTGGGAAGAGGCTGGAGAAGACGGTGACCTAGCTGGACGAGCTGTGAGAGCAGAGGGAGAGAGGAAACAGTTTGGGAAGTGTGAGAGCAAGTCTGCAGCTGCTGGGAGTATCGAGTAAAGGGAAGTACTGTTAAGTTTCAGGTCGGGCAACATCTGTGTCAAAGGGAAAATGGAGATGTGGCTGCAGGCTATAACTTACTCAGATGAAATGCTCTTTTTAAGCATCCCTGGATTAAGAGGCCAAATTCAGAGATCAGAGTGGGACTGGATCCTGCTTTCGACTGACTCCAGTGGTTGGCAAGATATTGGAGTCCATTATTAAAGATGAGGTTTCGGAATACTTGGAGGTACAGCACATGGCAAATAGGCCAAAGCCAGCATGGTTTCCTTAAGGAAACATTGCCGGACAAACCTGTTGGAATTCTTTGAGGAAATAACAGGCAGGAGAGACAAAGGAGAGTCAGTAGATGTCGTCTACTTGGATTTTCAGAAGGCCTTTGACAAGGTGCTGCATATGAGGCCGCAAAACAAGATCAGAACCCATGGAATGACACTAGCATGGATAGGCGATTGGCTGACTGACAGGAGGCAAAGTGTGGGAATAAATGGGGCCTATTCTAGTTGGCTACTGATGACTAGTGGTGTTGTACAGAGATCTGCATTGGGACTGCCTCTTCTCACATTGTATGTCAATGACTTAGATATCTGAATTGATGGCTTTGTGGCCAGGTTTGTGGATGACATGGAGTTAGGTGGAGGTTAAGGAAGTGTTAAGGAAGCAGGGAGTTAGTAGAAGAATTTAGATAGATTGGGAGAATGGGCAAAGAAGTGGCAAATGGAATATCGTGTAGGAGAGTGTATAGTCATGCAATTTGGTAGAAGGAATAAAGGCAGAGACCATTATCTAAACAGGGAGAAAGTTCAAATAACAGAGGTGCAGAGGGACTGGAGTTCTTGTGCAGGATTCCCTAAGGGTTAACTTGCAGGTTGAATCGGTGATGAGGAAGGTAAATGCAATGTTAGCATACATTTTGAAAGGACTGGACTACAAGAGCACGAATGTAATGCTGAGGCTTCATGGCATTTGTCAGACCACACTTGGAGCATTGTGAGTAGTTCCGGGCCCCTTATCTAAGAAAAGATGTGCCGGCATTGGAGAGGGTCCAGAGGAAGTTCACAAGAATGATTCCAGGAATGAAAGGGTTAACTCATGAGGAGCACTTGATGGCTCTGAGCCTGTACTCACTGGAGGTTAGAAGAATGATGGGAGCATGTCACTGAAATGTATTGAATATTGAAAGGCTAAATAGAGTGGATGTGGAGAGGATGTTTCCTATAGTGGGTGAGTGTAGGAACTGGCACCTTTTTCCAGTTTAATGGCAACTTTCCTACAGCAGTAGGAGCAAAACTAATCACAATATTCCAAATATGGCTTCACCAGTGCCTTGTACAATTGCACCACCACCTCCCAACTCCTATACTCGTTGCCCTGGCTGATGAAGGCTATTCTACCAAAAGTCTTCTTCACCACCTTGTCTATCTGCGACATCCCTTCCAGGGAACCTTGTGTCCCTCAGTTATAGAGGCAAAGTCATGGTCACGCAGCACTGAAACAGGCCCTCCTCTCAAACTCCTACCAACCGACTGTGACTCCCATCTAAGCTCAGCCCATTTGTCTGTGTTCGGCAGATTCCCCTCTTGAACAATTGCGACATAGCATCCCGACGTCAACTCTCATTGCCCTGACAGATGAATGAGGACAGAAGTGGAGGAAAGAGAGGAGGGAGAGTTGCATTTAAGGAGAACATTGCGGCAGTAACTGTGATGAAACTATTGAGGGGTCATCTAGAGAGGAGCTGATTAAAAGAAAGGAGATGGTCACCTTGCTGGGATTGTACCTAACAGTGGGACAAATATGCAAGGAGATTGTGGAGAATTGTAACAACAGTGTTGCAATTGTTGGTGTTTTCAATTATCCTAATTGACTGGGACCAACATAGTGCTAATGAGGCAGAATATATGAAGCATAAACAAGAATCAATTGTAAACAAGGTGGGACAGTGGACACCTGATTGGATGAGGGGATGAGGATTAACCAATCAGGAGGGATGGATGACCAGGGTGGGGGGGGGGGGGGGAATAATTACCACTAGACTAGACATGCCCAAGCATCAATCCTGAGATTGCAGAGTTTCTCTTCTCTGTTAAAATTGATACTTGTACAGGGCTAGGAGAGTTTATTTGTTATATGAAGTGTGTTCAGGAAAGTTTTGGCACACGATGCTACTAGAGAGAGAGCAAAGATTCAGTGAAATAGGGCAGGACAAATGATTCAGGTATCAGTGGGGGAGCACTAGTGCCCAGAGTTCTATTGAAAGGGACAGATCTCATCCTCAGGTTCAAGTTCTAAATTTGGGCAAGGTACATTTTTATGGTATTATACAGGAACTCGAGAAAGTTGATTTGAGAATGTTGTTTGTGGGCAGAATCACATCTTGCCTTCTATGTACCGTGTGAGGAAACTTTTTGTAAGACACTGGATGAAGCTCACCCTACCCAAGCTGTTAGCATGTTGGCAGGCCTGGTCTGTCTCAGATCTTGTCCCTATCATGACAATCTATTGTCCTCACAGCTCCCTGCAATCATAACTGGAGTTCTGGTCGCTTTAGGTGTGTATCTCTGCCCCGGAGGTGCCGCAGGGAGGGTTAGTTCTCCAGTTCTGGGATGAAGCAAGTTTGGCTCAGTGGCTCTGCGAGAGTGGGAGGGGGATAGCTCTGCCAGCAGAGTTGGTCCACACCTGGCCCGTCCTCCCATCTTTTTCACAACCCTTTATGCCTTTGGAGAAGGTAAGATGCCAAAATCTTTTTTTGCCTAGGAGTGGTGACGGGTTGCGGATAATTTCTTCTGTCCTCCCCCCGAACGGGGTGCAAAAGGCACTGGGGAGGCAAGATGTTGCTGTTGTTGAACGTGGGATCAGGAGAGAAGAATAATGGGGGGGGGGAACAGTACCAGAGAGCAGGGGGTGCGGGCGGCCTCATATCATTCAGAGCGTGAGATTCAGAATTCTAAACCGGGGCACCGGGATCGGTACAGGCGACCATGCGCCCCGTCGCTCCATGCTAGCCCCCACAGTGGAATCCCCTCCATCACTTACCTGCCTTGTGCTCTCCCCTCCCTCGGGTTCTTCGCCGCGTCCTGGAGAACTCGGCCCGTTCCGATCGAAAGCTCCGGCACTCGGTCCGCAGGCTGGGGAGGCGTCAGGCGGTCCCGCCCCTGCCCGCTCTCTCGGTTTCGTTTCCTCAGAAAGGTGCGAGTGTCACCTGCCCAGGTGGGACCCGGCCGCCGCCCACGGCTGCCCCCTGCCGGCCGCGCTGGTTCCGGCATCCGCGGCTGCCGCGGGAGGCTCGTTAATGCGGCGATCTCAGTGCAATGCACCGGTTACCCCGACACGCCCGACCATAGACTCGCACAATTCATGTCCGCTCCGGCTACAGGCTGAACAGTTTCAGCCTTTGCCTCGGTCCACCCAGCTAGAATCGTGGTGGTTACCGTCAGATCCCGATATCAACTTTAACTTCTCTTAAGTTACACATAAATTATACATTAACTTTAACGTCTGTAAGATAAACAACAAAATAATCAGAAGCAGGTTTCATATCAGCGGCGTATATCGTGAAATTTTTTTGCCTTGCGGTTCCAATGCGCGACAGTCCACGGTAATAAAAACTGCACATTACAATAAGATTATATATAAAACAAATTAAATTAGTCGTGCAAAAAGAGAGCGAAAATACTGAGGAAATGTCCATTCAGAAATCTGGTGGCAGAGCGGAAGCTGTTCCTGAGTGTGTGCCTTCAGGCTCCTGAGCCTCCTTATTGATAGTCGCAATGAGAAGAGGGTATGTCCTGGGTGATGCAGGTCTTTAATAATGGACACTAGCTTTCTGTGGTACCCACGGTGGAGCTGGCAGAGTTTAAAGTTCCTGCAGCTTTTTCTGATCACCTGTTGTGGCCCCTTCCCCATATCGGACATAAAGCAACTAGTTGAACTGTCGCCACTGTCCCTCTGCAGAGATTAGCACATTGACAAAAACACAAGAGATTCTGCAGATGCTGCAACAAGTACAAAATGTCAGAGGAACTCAGCAGGTCAGGCAGCATCTACGGAGGGAAATAAACAATTGATGTTTCTGGCCGAGACCCTTCATCAGGGCTGGACAATTAAGCATGATTAACTCTGTGTGTGTGTGCGTGTGTGTGTGTGTGTGAATGAATGAATACAGATTCAGTTCTCTGTTCTGAGAATTCTCCGTGGAAATACATGGATATTAACTACTTCCTCCTGGTGGCTGCCACAACTGCCCTCACAGAGGGAATTTGTAATAATTACCATTGTTTTAATGTAGAAGTGTTGGTTTAGAGTCATGGAAAAATACAGCACAGAAACAGAAGAAGTTCCGCCCATCACTAGTCAGTGATGAACCATTTAAACTGCCTAGTTCCATTGGCATGCCCTCCATACCCCCCTACCATCCATGCCCCTTAAACATTGAAATCAAGCTGGCGTGCACCATGTGCTGCCAGCTCGTTGCACACTCTCATGACCCTCTGAGTGAAGAAGCTTCCCCTCATGTTCCCCTTAAACTTTTCACCTTTCACCCCTAACCCATGACATCTGGTTGTACTCCCACCCGACCTCAGTGCAAAAAGTCTGCTTGCATTTCCCCCACCTACACCCCTCATAGTTCTGTCCACCTCTCCTCAGAAGTTACTGTTCTACCTTTAAATGTTTTTTAATTATTGTGACTTCTGAACCACTGGCAGTTCATTGATGGCCCAAGCGCAGAGAGGGAGACATAGACCCAGAATGAACAGCGCTACATTTTAATAAGAAGACCAATCTCGGAGTTGTATTCTGCATACTTACTTTGATAATAAAATGAATCTTTGAACCTGGTCACACACCCTGAGCGAGAAGGCACAGCAGTGCCTCCACTTCCCAAGGAGATTGAGGCAAGCAGGGCTTCCTCGGCCCTCCATCTTGACTGCATTCTGCAGGAGCACCATTGAGTTGCATCTCCATCTGGAACGGGAGCAGCCGAGCATCGGACAAGAAATCCTTACAAGGGACTGTGAGGACAGCTGAGAAGGTCATAGGGGTCTCCCATCAGGACCATTTATCAGGAGCGCTGCGTACACAGGGCCCTTAGTATTATTAATGATCCTGCCCATCCATCCAGGCAGGAGACTCCAATGTAAGATGAAGAATGGTCAGGATGAGAAACAGTTTCTTCCCTCAGGCCGTTAAGCTTCTGAACTCCCAGCCGCGTCGTATTCGAGGTGTCACTGGTTAACCTGTTCCTTACCATACAATATTTAATAATAATACACTTTAGTTTGTTATTTATGTCTGATTTATCTGTAGATTTTATCCTACTTTCATAAATTATTGTGTGTTATGTGTAATACTGTGCTTTACACCCTGGTTCGGAGAAACATCGTCTTGTTTCTGTATACATTATAAGGTTATATATGTTATATACATGTATATAGTTAAATGACTTGACTTTAATAAGAACAAAGGAAGATAATAAACACTAGGCCAACAGGGCTGCTAACTAAAAGCTCTCAACCAACTAAAAACTAATGCCGCCACCGCGGCTGGAAAGCAATAACCTAGAACTAAATTGGTCCTTTAACAACATCTAACTAAGTCACTAATCTTCTACCCCAGAACGTGGACTAAGCAGGGAGCACTGTGATTCGATCAAGACCTGACAAGACTGAAGCAAAAGGAAGAGATATTAAACACAATTACAAAGGAACCCTGGTTGGCTGGAACGTGTGCATTCTCATGTTCGTGATTACCATCTTCCTCTCAGCTGCCCACCTACAAGAGTGCCCAGGCTCCGTGGCAGTGACAGATAACACATGGCAAGTGTGGTACAAACCATGACTACAGCTAAGAATGAGGAGGTTGCTGATTTGGTCCAAACTGGGGGCTTTTGGATCCCGAGCAAGGCAGGGAGATTTCATTCAGCAGATCTGTGGCCTGCCACACTCCCTGAGGGAGGTATTCCTCAGTGAGGAAGCTGCTGTGTGACAACGCCCAGAGATACTGTCAATCTGACATTTCAATAGACAATAGGTGCAGAAGTAGACCACTTGTCCCTTCGAGCATGCACTACCATTTTGAGATCATGGCTGATCATCTACTATCAATACCCGGTTCCTGCCTTGTCCCCATATCTCTTGATTCCCCTATCCATAAGATACTTATCTAGCTCCTTCTTGTAAGCATCCAGAGAATTGGCCTCCACTGCCTTCTGAGGCAGTGCATTCCACACCCCCACAAATCTCTGGGAGAAGTTTTTCCTTAATTCTGTCCTAAATGACCTACCCCTTATTCTCAAACCATGCCCTCTGGTACTGGACTCTCCCAGCATCTGGAACATATTTCCTGCCTCTATCTTGTCCAATCCCTTAATAATCTTATATGTTGCAATCAGATCCCCTCTCAATCTCCTTAATTCCAGCATGTACAAGCCCAGTCTCTCTAACCTCTCTGCGTAAGACAGTCCGGACATCCCAGGAATTAACCTTGTGAATCTACGCTGTACTTCCTCTGCCAGGATGTCCTTCCTTAACCCTGGAGACCAAAACTGTACACAACACTCCAGGTGTGGTCTCACCAGGGCCTTGTACAAATGCAAAAGGATTTCCTTGCTCTTGTATTCAATTCCCCTGTAACAAAGGCCAACATTCCATTAGCCTTCTTTACTGCCTGCTGCACTTGCTCATTCACCTTCAGTGACTGATGAACAAGGACTCCTAGATCTCTTTGTATTTCTTCCTTACCCAACTCTACACCATTCAGATAATAATCTGCCTTCCTGTTCTTACTCCCAAAGTGGATAACCTCACACTTATTCACATTAAACGTCATCTGCCAAGTATCTGCCCACTCACCCAGCCTATCCAAGTCACCCTGAATTCTCCTAATATCCTCATCACATGTCACACTGCCACCCAGCTTAGTATCATCAGCAAACTTGCTGATGTTATTCTCAATGGTTTCATCTAAATCATTGACGTAAATCGTAAACAGCTGTAGTCCCAATACCGAGCCCTGTGGCACCCCACTAGTCACCACCTGCCATTCCGACAAACACCCATTCACCGCTACCCTTTGCTTTCTATCTGCCAACCAGTTTTCTATCCATGTCAATGTCTTCCCCCCAATGCCATGAGCTTTGATTTTACCCACCAATCTCCTACGTGGGACCTTGTCAAATGCCTTCTGAAAATTGAGGTACACTACATCCACTGGATCTCCCTTGTCTAACTTCCTGGTTACATCCTCGAAATAGATTAGTCAAGCATGATTTACCCTAGGTAAATCCATGCTGGCTCAGCCCAATCCTATCACTGCTATCTAGATATGCCACTATTTCATCTTTAATAATGGATTCTTTGTATGCTTAATTTTGCACTGTATTAATGTTCCTCATTGTGATTTGGGGTTTTTAAATCTGTAAAATGTATAAAAAAACTAATAAAAAAAATAATTGATTCTAGCATCTTCCCCACTACTGATGTTAGGCTGACAGGTTGATAGTTCTCAGTTTTCTCCCTCCCTCCTTTCTTAAAAAGTGGGATAACATTAGCCATTCTCCAATCCTCAGGAACTGATCCTGAATCTAAGGAACATTGGAAAATGATTACCAATGTATCCGCAATTTCCAGGGCTACCTCCTTTAGTACCCTAGGATGCAGACCATCTGGACCTGGGGATTTGTCAGCTTTCAGTCCCATCAGTCTACTCATCACTGTTTCCTTCC
Source organism: Hypanus sabinus (assembly GCF_030144855.1). Lineage (NCBI taxonomy): Eukaryota > Metazoa > Chordata > Chondrichthyes > Myliobatiformes > Dasyatidae > Hypanus > Hypanus sabinus. Next base: position 20,813,452 of record NC_082734.1, read on the forward strand.
TAATGTCAATCTGTTTCATTTCTTCTGTTACCCTATGTCCTTGGCCCATTCACACATCTGGGAGATTGCTTGTGTCTTCCTTAGTGAAGACAGATCTAAAGTGCTTATTAAATTCTTCTGCCATTTCTCTGTTTCCCACAACAATTTCACCCAATTCATTGTTCTTAACTATCTTCTTTCTCTTCACATACCTAAAAAAGCTTTTGCTATCCTCCTTTATATTCCTGGCTAGCTTGTGTTCGTACCTCATTTTTTCTCCCCATATTGCCTTTTTAGTTAAGTTCTGTTGTTCCTTAAAAATTTCCCAATCATCTGTCCTCCCACTCACCTTAGCTCTGTCATACTCTGAAATTTCCGTTTCAGAGCAGAGAAATGCTGTGTGAAAGGGAATGCTTGTAGACTGTTAATTGGCAGAATGCAATCCAACTGATGTCACTTTATTTTTGTAAGTTGACTGGAGGAACAGAGATATCCCTGAGCTAGTTTCCATGATACCCACAGATTTTTGCCTCTTGCTGACATTGTCACATTCCTGTGCTTGGTAACTGTGGATCTAAGATGCCAGCTTGCATTCAGAGGGCACCAACAACCCCGTACCGTCAAGGAACCTGCTAGACGAGCTCAAGAAAGGGGAGCAGGAAGCTACCCAGCCCCTCAAACCTGTTCCACCGCACAAAAGGGTCATGGCTGATCCACCATCCAGAATCAGATTTATTATCACCAGCATACATCATGAAATTTGTTAACGGTACAATGCAATACAAAGTAATAGAGAGAAAAAGGAGAACTGTGAATTATAGTAAGTATATTTATTAAATAGTTAAATAGATAGGGCAATAATTAGGAAATAAAAAATTGAGAGGTAGTGTTCATGGGTTCAATGTCCAATCAGAAATCAGATGGCAGAGGGGAAGAAACTCCCTGAATCGTTGAATGGGGGTCCTTAATAATGGAAGTCTCTTTTCTGAGGCACCGCTCCCTGAAGATGACCTGGATACCCTGGAGGGTAATGCTCACGATGGAGCTGGCTAACTTCACAACTCTCTGCAGTTTCCTTCAATCCTGTGCGGTAGCCCCCCTCCCCCATACCAGACGGTAATGCAGCCAGTTAAAATGCTCTCGACAGTACATCTGTAGAAATTTGCTAGTGATTTTTGGTAACATACCAAATCTCCTCAAACTCCTAACGAAATATAGCCACTGTCTTGTCTTTTTCATAGCTGTATCAACACATTGGGTACAGGTTAGGTCCTGAGAGATACTCAGAGAACTCTTCAGAGCTCCTCCAGGAACTTGAAACTGCTCACTTTCTCCACTTCTGATTCCTCTATGATGATAGTTGTGTATTCTCTCGTCTTACCCTTTCTGAAATCCCCAGTCAGTTCTTTGGTCTTACTAATGTTGAGTGCAAGCTTGCTGCTGAGATACCACTCAACTAACTGGTATATCTCACTCCTGTATGCCCTCTCGTCACCATCTGATATTCTGCCAACAATGGTTGTATCGTCAGCAAGTTTATAGATGGCATTTGGGCTGTGCCTAGCCGCACAGATGTAGAGAAAGTAGAGCAATGGGCTAAGCACACATCCCTGAAGTGTGCCAGTGTTGATTGTCGGCACAGAGATGTTATTTCCAACCTGCACAGACTGTGAACTTCTAGTTAGGAAGGCGTGAATCCCGTTGCAGAGGGAGGTACAGAGGCCCAGGTCCTGGAGCTTTTAAATCAGAATTGTAGGAGCGATATTGGAATCCATGTTCCTTGTGTACCCTTTCACAATAACCCTCAATTTCCTCACTGATCAGATATCTCTCTACCTGAGCCTTAAATGTCATCAAGGACTGTGGCAAGGAATTCTGAAAACACACAACCAGCACTGAAGGAAAGAAACCCTTCTTCATCTCAGACTCAAGTGGGTGCATCCATTTTCCCCCATAATGCCCTCTTTTCTGAGACCTCTGCATTTACCCTGTGTAAACCACACCCGCACTGTATGTTTCTCAGTAGGGAAATTCTGTAGATGCAGCAAATCTGAAAAAGAAACCTGTAGATGGCGACGATGTGAAATGATGGGCTCAGTTTTAAAACAAAATAAACTTTATTCGTAATAAAAAAATTTACAAGAATAAACAGTTCAATGCCTTTTCATTCTTTTCACACATGGTTACATTCATACATATTAACAGTTCTGCTGCCACTCATGAGGCACCCTAGGGTGGTGCACTATCTACTACAATAATTGAGGGGCTTTCTCCCCCACCCAGCCCCTCCCTCTCCAGTGGAAGGACCCTACCTTGTGGTTTCAGTGCGTCTAGCACGTAATCCTGCAGCCGATAATGTGCCAGTCGGCAGCATTCTGCCATGGACATCTCAGCGTGCTGGTAGACTATCAGATGCTCTTTGGTCGGCCCCAAATTTGATGCTCGTCTCTGCGTGCGTCCCCGGGAACAGCCCGTAGATCAGGGAGTCTTCTGTTATGCAGCTGCTGGGGATGAAATGACACCACAGGCTCTTTCACCTTTCTCCACTCCCTCAGCCAGCAAAGAGGTGAGATAGCTCAGCAAAGGTGGGCTCATTGCTGGGTCCAGAAGCCTGACTGGGGACGAAGAGTTACTGCTGTAGTTCATCTGGATTGCCAAGCCCCCAGCTCACATTAGTGGCAGCTGGTACACAGAAGCTTGTGGACTCGGGGCAGGAATAGACTGAGGCTGTTCTACCGTCCAACAAGACCATGAATTGACGTTAATCAACTCCAGCTACCCACAGCAACTTCCCACCCCTTGCTTATCAGTTAGCTATGTACCTCTGTGAAATAATAACAGCTAATAACTATAACTAAATAGCATTAAGTAAAGAAGAAAGCAGCAACCATTTAAAATGGTATTAATTGCAACAACCTAGCATAAAGGAAGCAACACACACACACACAAATGCTAGAGGAACTCAGCAGGCCAGGCAGCATCTACGGAAGAGTGTTTTGGGCAGAGACCATTCATCAAGTGAGTCCTTATGAAGGGTCTCTGCTGGAAACGACTGTTTACTCTTCTCCATAGATGCTGCCCGGCCAGCTGAGTCCCTCCAGCATTTTGTGTGTGTTGCTCGGATTTCCAGCATCTGCAGATTTTCTCTTGTTTAATGTAAAGGAAGTGTTGATTTGAAAGTGATTATCCTCTGGGAAATAGGGGTATGGAAAAACACCAGAGTCTCAGTTGTTGTGTCGTGTGAAGCTCCGGGGTGCAGCTTGCCTCCTGGGCGACCACACATCCAGAAAGTGTTGCCGGTCAGAATAGCTGGAGTTCCAGTGTGCAGAGCCCAAGCAGTTCTACAGAGCACCTACCGAGCTGAGAGCCACATGACCAGTGTAGGCAGGGGTAGTATGGGTGACCGTTAGACAGACCAGGGGTGTACAAAGATTCCCCGAGCTCATTTCATTGGAGACAGGGTTGTGGATTCACAATAACTATCGAGAAATTAGCCTCAGCCAAACTGGAACCATCACACTGATGGAGAGTGGAATAACATCAAACCGCGGTGACATCAGCAGACCTCCCACGCCAATGCTAAAACTCATGCAACATCAACTGAACCAAAATTGCATTGGCTCTGGATTAGTCTGATTAAGGATGGTCAATTGCCAAGGGAAAGTTGCACCGGTCAGCACCATAGTTTATTGAAAATTGTACTTTGCTCCTCATTCCATTCAGATGGAGTTCAGGTTAAAGGAGGAGAGTGGTCACAATGTGCTGGTGTGAACCTTCCCTGGTTTCTTTGGACTTACTTGGCACACGAGGATTGTCAGATCCCACCAGGCTTGGTTGACTTGCTCGAGCTATTGGGATTAGTGGAATTACTTGAGCTGCTTGGATTGGTGGGTTTACTTGAGCTACTGGGATTGGTGGGTTTACTTGAGCTGCTGGGATTGGTGGAGTTGCTCGAGCTACTGGGATTGGTGGGATTACTTGAGCTGCTGGGATTGGTGGAGTTGCCTGAGCTGCTGGGATTGGTGGAGTTGCCTGAGCTGCTGGGATTAGTGGGTTTACTTGAGCTGCTGGGATTGGTGGGTTTACTTGAGCTGCTGGGATTGGTGGAGTTGCTCGAGCTACTGGGATTGGTGGGATTACTTGAGCTGCTGGGATTGGTGGAGTTGCCTGAGCTGCTGGGATTGGTGGAGTTACTTGAGCTGCTGGGATTAGTGGGTTTACTTGAGCTGCTGGGATTGGTGGGTTTACTTGAGCTGCTGGGATTGGTGGGATTGGCAGGGTTGGTGGGATTACTTGGGCTGCTGGGATCAGCAAATTTGGTGGAATTAGTAGGATTAGGATTTGTGGGATTGGGATTACTCCAGCTGCTGGGATTTGTAAAATTGGTGGCTTCAGTGGGTATGGTGGGATGGGCAGAGGTGTTGCCATCGATAGGCTTGCTGGATCTTCTGGAGCTACTGACGCTGGTATTGGTTGATGCCACAATGGATTCCATGATACTTCTGTTCAGATCAGGGAGGAAGTCCATTTCGGACTGCAGCTTGATACTTGAACGATCTTTCTCAGCCTCTCCTTCCTCCGTGTATAGTTCATCTTCAGTGTTTCTGTAGTGAGAAGTGGCGTGGACAGACAAGGCCGGGGACACAGGGAATGATGATAAATCTGAGATGTGGTAAACCTGAAACAAAGTACAATGATAATTGGTCACTATTTCAGATATAGGTAATTACATTAATTAGCTTTATGCATCAAAAATTCCATTATAGACTCATGTAGTACAGTACACTCATGAGTGAGTGGGCCAATGAAGGAGTGGAGCTTTGAGGCTTTGACGAGAAGAGGCTTTGACGAGAAGAGGCTTTGATGAGAAGAGGCAGAGGGCGAGCCCAGTTAGGCTTTACAATGCCTCCTGGGACGGTGATGTGCCTCTCCTGTGAGATGTGGCAGTCTTGGGGGAACTCCCCTCTCCCGCAGAGTAACATCTGCCAGAAGTGCTTGCGGCTGGGCGATCTGGAAGACCGTGTGAGGAATCTGGAGCAGCAGCTGGATGACCTTCGACTCATAAGGGAGAATGAGGCAGTCGTAGATGAGAGCTACAGGGAGGTAGTCACACCTAGGCTGCCGGAAGCAGATCGTTGGGTAACAGTCAGAGGGGGGAAAGCGAAGGTGAGTAGGCAGGTAGTGCAGAGCACCCCTGTAGCCATTCCCCTGAATAATAAGTTTACTGTCCTGGATGCTGTTGGCGAGGACGACCGACCAGGTGTGGGCCATGGTGGCAGGGCCTCTAGCACTGAGTCTGACCCTGTGGTGCAGAAGGATGGGACAGAGAAGAGGAGAGCTGTCGTCATTGGGGACTCTATAGTCAGGGGAGCAGACAGGAGATTTGTGGACGTGAGAAGGACACCCGCATGGTTTGTTGCCTCCCGGGTGTCAGGGTCCGGGATGTCTCTGATTGGATGCACGACATCCTGGTATGAGAGGGAAAGCAACCAGAAGTCGTGATACATTTGGTACCAACGACATGGGCTGGAAGAGGGATGAGGTCCTGAAGTGTGAGTTTCGGGAACTAGGTAGAAGGCTGAAGAACAAGACCTCAAGGGTGGTGTTCTCAGGATTGCTGCCAGTACTGCGTGATAGTGATGGTAAGAATTGGAGGAAATGGCAGTTGAATGCGTGACCAAGGAGCTGGTGCAGGGGTTAGAGTTTTAGATTTTTGGACAATTGGGATCTCTTCTGGGGAAGGTGGGACCTGTACAGATTAGATGGGTTGCACCTGAACTCAAAAGGGAGTGATATCTTGCAGGTAGGTTTGCTAGCATGGTTTGGGAGGGCTTAAACTAATTTGCAAGGGGGATGGGACCCGGAGCAATAGAGCAGTGGTAGAAATGCATGGATTAAGCCAGATCTAACACATAGAGAGGCTTTGAGGAAAGGGAAGCAGAATAAAGGGTGTAACGGTAGTAAGATAGAAGGGCTAAAGTGTGTGTACTTCAATGCAAGAAGCATCAGGAACAAAGGAGATGAACTGAGAGCTTGGACACATACATGGAATTATGATGTAGTGGCCATTACAGAGACTTGGCTGGCACCAGGGCAGGAATGGTTTCCCAATATTCCTGGATTTCAGTGTTTTAAAAGGAATAGAGAGGGGGGAAAGGGGAGGAGGGGTGGTATTACTGGTCAGGGATACTATTACAGCTACAGAAAGGGTGGGTACTGTAGCAGGATCCTCTTTTGAGTCAGAATGGGTGGAAGTCAGGGACAGGAAGGGAGCAGTTACTCTACTGGGGGTATTCTGGATTTTGGAAAGGTGAAAAAATAACAGGGTTGTTTTCAATGGGTGACTTTAACTTCCCTAATATTGATTGGCACTTGATTAGTTCCAAGGGTTTAGATGAGGCAGAATTTGTTAAGTGTGTCAAGGATGGATTCCTGATACAGTATGTTGACAGGCCAACTAGGGGGAATGCCATACTAGATCTAGTATTAGGTAATGAACCAGGTCAGGTCACAGATCTGTCAGTGGGTGAGCATCTGGGGGACAGTGATCACCAGTCCCTGGCCTTTAGCATTATCATGGAAAAGGATAGAATCAGAGAGGACAGGAAAATTTTTAATCGGGGAAGGGCAAATTATGAGGCTATAAGGCTAGAACTTGCGGGTGTGAATTGGGATGATGTTTTTGCAGGGTAATGTACTATGGACATGTGGTTGATGTTTAGGGGTCTCTTCAGTATGTTAGGGATAAATTTGTCCCGATGAGGAAGATAAAGAATGGTAGGGTGAAGGAACATGTGTGACAAGTGAGGTGGAAAATCTAGTCAGGTGGAAGAAGGCAGCATACATGAGGTTTAGGAAGCAAGGATCAGATGGGTCTATTGAGGAATATAGGGTAGCAAGAAAGGAGCTTAAGAAGGGGCTGAGGAGAGCAAGAAGGGGGCATGAGAAGGCCTTGGCGAGTAGGGTAAAGGAAAACCCCAAGGCATTGGGGAAACCCCGAGAACAAAAGGGTGACAGGAATGAAGGTAGGACCGATTAGCGATAAAGGTGGGAAGATGTGCCTTAAGGCTGTGGAAGTGAGCGAGGTCCTCAATGAATACTTCTCTTCGGTATTCACCAAACAGAGGGCACTTGATGATGGTGAGTACAATATGAGTGAGGTTGATGTTCTGGATCATGTTGATATTAAGGGAGAGGAGGTGTTGGAGCTGTTAAAATACATTAGGATGGATAAGTCCCCGGGGCCTGATGGAATATTCCCCATGCTGCTCCATGAGGTGAGGGAAGAGATTGCTGAGCCTCTGGCTAGGATCTTTATGTTCTCATTGTCCACGGAAATGGTACCGGAGGATTGGAGGGAGGCAAATGTTGTCCCCTTGTTCAAAAAAGGTAGTAGGGATAGTCCAGGTAATTATAGACCAGTGAGCCTTATGTCTGTGGTGGGAAAGCTGTTGGAAAAGATTATTAGAGATAAGATCTATGGGCCTTTAGAGAATCATGGTCTGATCAGGCTTTGTGAAGGGCAGATGGTGTCTAACAAGCCTGATAGAGTTCTCTGAGGAGGTGACCAGGCATATAGATGAGGGTAGTGCAGTGGATGTGATCTACATGGATTTTAGTAAGGCATTTGACAAGGTTCCACATGGTAGGATTATTCAGAAAGTCAGAAGGCATGGGATCCAGGGAAGTTTGGCCAGGTGGATTCAGAATTGGTTTGCCTGCAGAAGGCAGAGGGTCATGGTGGAGGGAGTACATTCAGATCGGAGAGTTGTGACTACTGGTGTCCCACAAGGATCTGTTCTGGGACCTCTACCTTTTGTGATTTTTATTAACGACCTGGATGAGGGGGTAGAAGGGTGGGTTGGCAAGTTTGCAGATGACACAAAGTTTGGTGATGTTGTGGATAGTGTAGAGGATTGTCGAAGATTGCAGAGAGACATTGATAGGATGTAGAAGTGGGCTGAGACGTGGCAGATGGAGTTCAACCCGGAGAAGTGTGAGGTGGTACACTTTGGAAGGACAAACTCCAAGGCAGAGTACAAAGTAAATGGCAGGATACTTGGTAGTGCGGAGGAGCAGAGGGATCTGGGGGTACATGTCCACAGATCCCTGAAACTTGCCTTTAGGTAGATAGGGTAGTTAAGAAAGCTTATGGGGTGTTAGCTTTCATAAGTCGAGGGATAGAGTTTAAGAGTCGCGAGGTAATGATGCAGCTCTATAAAACTCTGGTTAGGCCACACTTGGAGTACTGTGTCCAGTTCTGGTCGCCTCACTATAGGAAGGATGTGGAAGCATTGGAAAGGGTATAGAGGAGATTTACCAGCATGCTGCCTTATGATTAGAGATTCAGGGAGCTAGACAATAGACAATAGACAATGGGTGCAGAAGTAGACCATTCGGCCCTTCGAGCCTGCACCACCATTTTGAGATCATGGCTGATCATCTACTATCAATACCCGGTTCCTGCCTTGTCCCCATATCCCTTGATTCCCCTATCCATAAGATACCTATCTAGCTCCTTTTTGAAAGCAAAGCAAAGGTGAGCTAGGGCTTTATTCTTTGGAGAGAAGGAGGATGAGAGGAGACATGATAGAGGTATACAAGTTATTAAGAGGAATAGACAGAGAGGACAGCCAGCGCCTCTTCCCCAGGGCACCACTGCTCAATACAAGAGGACATAGCTTTAAGGTAAGGGGTGGGAAGTTCAAGGGGGATATTAGAGGAAGGTTTTTTACTCAGAGAGTGGTTGGTGTGTGGAATGCACTGCCTGAGTCAGTAGTGGAGGCTGATTAGTGAAGTTTAAGAGACTACTAGACAGGTATATGGAGGAATTTAAGGTGGAGGGGTTATATGAGAGGCAGGGTTTAAGGGTCAGCAGAACATTGTGGGCTGAAGGGCCTGTACCGTGCTGTACTATTTTATGTTCTGTGAAAAGCCCATCATGGCCGTAATGATCATTGGTTACCCATCTGTTTAAAGCATGTTGTCGTTGGCCTAATGCCCCTTGGTCATTCAGTTTCACACCTAGAAGCTTGTTAAATGTAGTGTGAGTCTTTGCCTTCAGCACTCTCCGAATTCCAAGCACTCAGCAAAGAAATTCCTCTGGTTATTCCAGATGGGAGTGCATCATAGCAACATGTCAGCTGTGCTCTAGAACGCAACAGCTGCAGCACGTTGTCTGCTACAAACAGAGTGGGGAAATGCAAGAATCCTGAGAGGAAACTGGGTTACTGACCACACTGATGAATTGTTTCCCAAGCTTCCCTTCCAGACTTGCTTGTGGAACTTGTAGCGGAAGGGGGGGAAACCGGAGAAGACATTCAGAAGTCTCTCAGAGAAGTTGGACAACTGACTGTGCAGTGGGTCTGGTGACCTGGGTACAATGCTAATCACCAGGCACAGGAGATCCCTGAAAGATTCTGTAATTATATTAAGAGTAAACGGGTAACTAGGGAGAGAATAAGTCTCTTAATGATCAGTGTCCTGGGTTTCCTGGGTTTCACCTAAGTTACAGGTTGAACAAGTTAGGTCTTTATTCTTTGGAGTGTAGAAGGTTGAGGGGGGACTTGATAGAGGTATTTAAAATTATGAGGGGGATAGATAGAGTTGACGTGGATAGGCTTTTTCCATTGAGAGTAGGGACGATTCAAACAAGAGGACATGAGTTGAGAGTTAAGGGGCAACATTTTAGGGGTAACACGAGGGGGAGCTTCTTTACTCAGAGAGTGATAGCTGTGTGGAACAGGCTTCCAGTAGAAATGGTAGAGGCAGGTTCGATATTGTCATTTAAAGTAAAATTGGATAGGTATATGGATAGGAAAGGAACAGAGGGTTATGGGCAGAGTGCAGGTCGGTGGGACTAGGTGAGAGTAAGCGTTTGGCACGGACTAGAAGGGCCAAGATGGCCTGTTTCTGTGCTGTAATTGTTATATGGTTATATAGTGTGGTTATCTATATGTGGAACTACAGAAGATGGGTGAGGTCATTAGTGAATACCTCTCTATATTTACCTTGGAGGTCAGGGAAGCTAGTGAGTCCAGGGGAGAGACAGTAATATTGTGAAACATTTTGACATTATGAAAGGAATAAAGAATTGAAGGGTCTCAGTCTGAAATTATTCCTTTCCACAGATGCTGCCTGACCTGTTGAGTTCCTCCAGCACCTGCAGAACCTTTTGTGTTGATGACATTAAGAAAGATAAAGTGCTGGCTGTCTTGGGGTGCATAAAGGCAGATAAATCCCAGGGACCCGACCGAGTGCACCCTTGGGTGCGTGGGAGGGAAGAGATCTATGGAGACTTGGCAGAAGATTCATTTGATCTCCCCTAGCCATGTGTGAGGCACCAGAAGACAGGAGCTGGTTAATGTCATCCTTTCCTTCCTGGCATTTTTCTCGTGCACTTTTCCTGGACCTTCTCCAGAGTCAGCATGTCTTTACTGCAGCTCAAAACTGCTTGTAGACTGGTGTTGGGGCTATCACTGTTTGCTGTTTACATTAATAATGGAGAAATGAATGTAAGAGAAATGACTTGCAAGTTTACAGATTTCATGAAGATTGGTTGTTGTTGATTGTGAAGAGGACAGGCTCAGCTTATAGGAAAATATTGATCAGTTGTTAAAATGAGCAGAACACAACAGATGGAATTTAATCCTGATAAGTACAAGGGAGGACCAATAAGTGCAGGACATACATGGTGAACTGTAGGACTCTCAGAAGTATCAAGGAACAGAAGGAGCTTGGCATACAAGATCCCTGAAGGTAGGGGTACAGAGAGATAAGGTGATGAAGAAGATACATGAAATGTTTGACTCCATCTGCTGGAGGTAAAATATGAAAGCTGGAAGGTTATAGAAGACTTTGTTGAAGTTCGGTTATGTGTGTCCATGCTGTGTGAGATTCTGTCGGTTATACCACAGGAACATAGAATAGTGCAGCACATTACAGGCTCTTTGGCCATAGAAGGACATGACTGCACTGGAGAAGGTCTCAAGAGAATTCATCAGCCTGCTATGGGTGGATGAAGCATGTAGTTACGAGAAACTGGAGTAGCTGGTCTTGTTTTCCTTGGGTAAGGGGGAGAGCCTTGGAGGAGAAGCCTAAGGAGGAATGTATTTACTTAAAGAGAGGCTGGAATCAGGAATGCTCTGGCTGAGGAAGCAGAGAGTCCCAGTGCATTTAAGAAGTATCTAGTTCAACAGTGGCCAATTACACTGGACAACAAAGATCTTGCTTTGTGAATACCTTTGGATGTATCTTATGGATTTTTGGCTACTGATTGTGCATGACCACAATATTTCCCTATCACACACACGCTAGTGTTTGAAATAGTCTATATTTATCATTTCAATTCATAATCCAAGTCAGAGTAACTGATGCCATAATTAAGGAAGGGATTTTTGTTGGTCCACAACAAAAATCTTTTGTTGGACAGTCGAGAACTTGTCGAGGGACCAGAGAAACTTGTATGGAATGCATTGAAGGGTGTTGAGATTTTTCTTGGCGACTACAGAGCACCAAACTACATGCAGCCAGTTGACAACATGCTTCAAGGATACAAAACTATAAAGTACAACATGTCACTAAAGGTTCATTTTCTGCATTCCCATTTAGACTTTCACCTTGCAAGTCTTGGAACTGTCAGTGACGAGCACAGTGAAAGGTTTCACCAGGACATTGTGGTTGTGAAGAAACAGTATCAGGGCAATTGGAATCCATCAATGCTGGCTGATTACTGTTGGACATTTAAGTCAGAAACTCAATATACTGAGTACAAGTGAAAATAATCAACAGAACATTTTTAGCTCAGTTGAGCTTAGCAAAGCATCTGCACCATTATACAATTAAACACATTATATTCCATAACAACTAGTTTTTCTCCAAACTCCTATGCGATACATGCAGTATGAAATTATATTTGAGTTAAAGTAGTCTATAAAAAACAAAATTAAATCTGAGGAAGCAACACTTTCAAAAAAATTTGTTGTCCGGTGTATTAGATTGGTTGGCATGGGTATGCGAGTTGGGTAGGGGGTTGCTGAAGTGCCCGTTTCTGTGCTGTATGACTCAACTATATCTCAATTTCACCTCTCCAGGACTAACATAATCTAAAGGTCACATCAGCCTCCCTCTACTTCCTGAATACATGTTGCCTGGAAGATGAAATTTCTAATGTTCCATGTAGTTGAGCCAGGCAACTGAAATTTTTCATCTGCAGAATCCTAACCAGTTGCTTATCTTTATTCCAGAGTATGACTTAAAGCTTACCCTCCTCCACCTCCAGAACGTTCAGCATCTCTTGGTGACTGGAACTTGTATGAAACGTTTTACTGACTACTGAAACTCCTGCATCACCGAGTTTCAACACTACTTTATCTATCTCCAAAGTTCTTCTGCTTCCAACCCCAAGCTTGGGAAGGGAGCTGCGAATGGGGAATTGGGATTGAGGAGATCAGAGCTACTGGACTACAGAGAAATTGGGGAATGCAGTAAATAAGGGAAGAGGAAATGGGATTGGCAGATAGGGATGTAGGGATTGGGAAGATGGGGGTTGAGTAGGAGAACAGATCCTAGGGACAACGGGAAAGGACTGGGAAGAGTGAAAAACAAACTCAAACTGGATTCAGTAAAGGGACAGAGAGACATTGGGAATGAAAAGTGAAAGAGTTAGGAGACGTAGATGTAGGATTTGAGGATAGGGAAAGGAGAACAGGAATCTGTGAATGGGGATGCTATTCATGGGTATTAGGATGGGGTGTCACTGGGAGGGGGAAAGGATAGCATCTGGGGGGAGAGGAGATGAGAGACCAGATGGAAAAGTAGGGAAAGAAGGGCAGGAACTGATTGACATACCTACACATGGAAGACAATGGGAGATGAATGTTTTATTGTTTATTGGAAAGATACCATCTCTGACCACTGACATGGTAAGTGTGGATAATATCTGGGAGAGGGGAAGATTTTTTCCTCCTTAAAATTCTCTGTTTCCCAGTGCAGTTTTATTAATTTATTTTGTTTACTTACAGTTGAAACTCCAAACACGTTGTGGCTGAATTCAGTGGGAAAAGCTTTGGCAAGAGCCAGAAGCCTGGCATGATTATAATACTGAAAGGAAAAGGGTAAATACACAGTTTAAATGAATAGGGAAAAACAGCCCTCTCATTCCTCCGTCCATTCACACATCATCTCACCCCGTCCATTCATGCCTGCCCACTCCCCCAATCACCCTTCCCTCTCTTTCTCTCTATTTACCCCTCATTCTAAGCATCCATACCATTCCTTCCTTTTGGCACACTCTTCACATCATGATCATCATGTGCTGTGTTGTAAGACAGAGGTGATTGGTCTTTGACCATGATTGAACTTGGCAAATTTTCTACTAAGGTAGTTTGCCATTGCCACCTTCTGGACAGTGTCCTTACAAGATGGATGACACCAGCCATTATCAATACTCTTCAGAGATGGCCTGCCTGGCGTCAGTGGTCACATAACCAGGACTTGTGATGTGCACCAGCTGCTCATAAAACCATCTACCACCTGCTCCCATGCCTTCACGTGACCCTGATTGGGGGCTAAGTAGGTGCTACACCTTGCCCAAGGGTAACCTGTAGGCAAGCGAAGGGGAGGAGCGCTTACATCTCCTTTAGTAGATTATTATCTCCACCCTGACACTCCTCTCTACAAACCTTAAATCAGTAAGTTTCAAAATGGTGATGAAAGGGGACAGGAATAGTCCAAAAACTAATTATCTGAACTAAACAAAGCTCAATTTCAAAATCATGAGACAGAATTGAGACATTGTAAACTGGGAGTGGCTTCTTGCTGGGAAATTTACCTCCAAAAGTATTCTAAAAGTTAAGTAGTGAGAGCTCTGGGCTATCATGTTCCCACAAGACTGAAGGGTAAGGACAGCAAGTTTATGGACTCTGGATTAAAGGACCTTGAGGACTTGATACAGAAACAAATCGTAGGTCCAGTGAACTGGGAGAGGCCCTTCAAGAGGATAGAGTGCAGAGGCAGCTTGAAAAAATTATGAGGGCAGAGAGGGTTGATGAAATATCACTGACAGACACAATCCTGAAGCATTTCATGTATCCCAACGTAGCAGATACAAAAGCCCAATAGCACGTACCACCAGGGCTCAAGGACAGCTCGATCCCACTGTTATACGACTACTGAATGGCCAACTAGTACAATAATGTAAACAACTTGACCTTCCTCTGCAACAGGATCCTTGATTCCTAACTGGAAGACCAAAGTCTGCAGTTTGGATAATCAACGCTGGTACACCACAAGGACGTGTGCTTAGCCCACTGCTCTACTTTCTCTACATCCATGACCATATGGCTAGGCAAAGCTCAAATGCCATCTATAAATTTGCTGACGACACAACTATTGTTGGCAGAATTTCAGACAGTGATGAGGGCGTAAGGGAGCGAGATACGTCCGCTAGTTGAGTGGTCTCTCAGCAATAATCTTGCATTCAATGTCAGTAAGACTGAAGAACTGATTGTGGACTTCAGAAAGGGTAAGACGAGGGAAGAACCACCTGTCAGAGAAGGATCAGAAGTGGAAAGGGTGAGCAATTTCGAGTTCCTGAGTGTCAATATCTCTGAGGATCTATCCTGGGCCCAACAATTGATGCAGCTACAAAGAAGGCACGACAGCAGCTATATTTCATTAGGAACATAGAACAGTACTGCACAGGAACAGGCCATTCAGCCCACAATGTTATGCTGAACCAGCTAAATGGCAAATCAAAAACAACCAAACACTGATCCCTCCTACCTACACTGTGTTGCCTTTATGGCAGTTATTTAGTTTATAATATTTTCGCTTAGTAATTCGTTTGTTAGCATTTTGGTTAAAGTTAAGATTGTTTAAAGTAAATTCGTTGTCTGTGATATATCATGGCATGTGATGACGTCACATCCGGTTTCGCCGCGTCCTGTGGGAAAATACCGGTTTGGAGAAACGGGAAGGAGGGGGCCACACATGTGCGAGTCCAGCGCAAGAAAGGTTGTCTTTCTACGCATGAGAAACATAGTGAGGCAACGCCGTAAGTCATGAGATAATCAATATGTTGAATTAAAATGTTAACGCCGATCCTGTTCAAAGTAATGATGGTCGATAAGGTTTATGTTTTCGTTAGTTAAAGAGTTGCGGATAGTTTGTGTTGAAGTGTATTTAAAGCAGTCAATGGCGTAGGTAGATTCTGACTGTATGCTGCACTTTAATGTAACGTAGTTGTAGTTTTACTCTTGCAAGTATTTACGATGTAAATGTTATATCAAGAAGGAAACAAACGCTGTACAAATCTTGTATTGTTTTATCAACAGTTTTCATTTAAATGGTTAATCTTACTGCGACCTTGTTTTCATTGACTATGGTTTACCTCGGTGTTTAGTTCGGCGTTCCATTACACCCGAGCGAGAACACTACAGTGAAAAGGCGGCATTATCAGGTGTTTCAATTGCTACAATGACAACTTGATCCAACATCAAATTGTTGCCATCCAGCGACAGGGGCAGTAGGGCATCATCAAGTAAGGTCGCCCACGCAAGAGCTAAAGCAGAATTCACCAAGGTACGAGTGCGCTACGCCAAATGAGAAGCAAAATTGAAAATGGAAGCGGCTGCCAGAGAAACCGAAAACTGAATGGAAAAAGCTGCCAGAGAAGCTGAAAACCAGAAGGAAGCGGCTGCCAGAGAAACCAAAAACAGTTGGAAAGGGCAAGGATAGCGTCAGAGTTAGAAGTGCTGATGCTACACCGAGAAGCAGAAGTTGCCAGGGTGGAAGCAGAGTTAATAGAAGATGCTGAAGAAATGCATGATCTGGTTGACATAAAATCTACTTCAGAAAAGATCAGATTGGAACGCACAAGCGACTATGTCCAATCTCAAATAGACTGGAAGATTCGTTCTTCCTCTCCATACTTATACGCTCATGCCCCACGTCATGAGGAGTCTCAGAGAGACCCAACTGCATCACATCCATCCGAGGAAGACAATTTACCCTTGCAACTCTGCAATGAATTCAAGAACGAAAGGGCAGATGACAAATACTTCTCGACACCAAACTTACCAGATCTGGCGAGAAGAGAGGCAAAGGCTGAATTCAGAACAGCAAATTCCATAACAGATGTATACCCTCGGTCATATACCCACCGACATATTTCCCCAGGCCGCATGCCACTTGCAATTGAACCGACGAGATCTCGTCACTTCGGGACTGTACCAGTTCGACGATAAACCTGAAAATTACCGTGCATGGTACTCCACATTCACCAACGCTATCGACGGAGTCCAGCTCAGAGCAACCCAAGAGTTGGATCTTATAGCGAAATGGCTGGGAAAAGAATCATGCGAACAGGTGAGACGCATATGCTCAGTGTACATCAACAACCCCGAGCTAGCCTTAAGCAAAGCATGGGAGAGACTTCAGGAGGGCTATGCGGCCCCCGAAATTATTGAAGCGGCGCTATACCGACGTCTGGAAAATTTTCCTAAGGTGTCAGCCAAGGACCACATTAAGTTAAGGGAGCTCGGAGATTTACTCATGGAGATTCAAGGCGCCAAAGAAGATGGCTACTCAACTGGTCTAGTATACCTAGATACTCCATCCGGGATTAGACAAATCGTGGACAAACTTCCATTTGGGCTGCAGGACAGGTGGGTGTCTGTTGCCTCAGAGTACAAAGAAGACCACAATGGTCGATTTCCTCCCTTTGAGTATTTCACTAGGTTTGTACGCAAGGAGGCGAAGAAGCGAAACGACCCTAGCATCATGGGTCCAGGAAGCAGTACAATTTACACCAAGCCAGATAAATCCTCTTTGAATAATTTCAACATTAATAAACCTGTCTCAGTGCTTAAGACTGAAGTCTTTACAACTAACAACGACCCTCGCAAGAATTGTCCATTGCATAACAAACCCCAGCCCCTCAGAAAATGCAGAACGTTTAGGGAAAAACCCCTTGAAGAGAGGATGACCCTTCTCAAGGAGAAAAGAATATGTTTTAAATGCTGTTCCTCAACCTCTCACTTTGCTAGAGAGTGTACGATCGCCGTGAAGTGTCCGGAATGTGATAGCACTAATCACAATGGGGCCATGCATCCCGGCCTGTCACCGCAAACCGACAACACTCCTTCACCCCCACAACAGGATGGCGGGGAGGAGAGGCTCACTCCAGGACAACTGTTGTCAGCTCGAACTGCACAGAAGTTTGCGGTCAAGCTCAGTCAAGCCGTTCTTGTTCAAAGATCTGCCTCATGAAGGTGTACCCTAAGGGAGCCAAAGACAAGGCCATCAAAGCCTATGTAATTCTGGATGACCAGAGCAATCACTCACTAGTCAGTCCAGAGTTCTTTAACTTGTTCAACATTGAGAGTGAGCAGTTCCCATACTACCTTAGAACTTGCTCAGGCGACATGGAAACTTATGGAAGGAAGGCAGAAGGCTTCCAGCTCGAGTCCCTGGATGGTAAAGTCGTCATCTGTCTCCCTCCACTCTTAGAGTTCAATGAGATTTTGAAGAACCGCACTGAGATCCCGACGCCAAGTGCAGTGCTACACCAGCCACATCTCCACCACATCGCCAAACACATCCCAGAACTGGATCCAACAGCAGAAATACTCCTGCTATTAGGAAGAGATGTTCTTCAGGTGCACAAGGTCAGGCAGCAGGTCAATGGACCACATAACGCCCCCTTTGCGTAACGCCTGGATCTGGGCTGGGTGGTGATAGGAGAGGTGTGCCCTGGCAATGTACACAAACCGACGGTTAGCACACTCAAGACCAATGTGCTAGAGAGTGGCCGCCATTCAATTTTTCAACCCTGCACAAGTGTCACGTGTATTAAGGGAGCACGACAAGGCTTTAACAAACGTAAAGTAACTGATGAGACGCTGGGTCAGTCAGTCTTCACTCAAACTGAGCATGATAATAAACTTGTTCCATCAGATCAAGATGCCATTTTCTTAAAAACAAAGGACACCAAGGTCTTCAGAGATGAAGCAAATAATGGGGTTGCCCCACTGCCTTTCAGAGAACCACGCCAGTGCTTACCAAACAACAAAGAGCAGGCAGTCAAGCAGTTTACGTCCTTGCAAAAAACCCTGAAAAGGAAACCTGAGATGCAGCAACGCATCCGATTGACCCACGAGGTACTGTGCACACTAATGGCAGAGGTCACAGCCATTATAAATGCACGACCACTCCTACCTGTGTCTTCTGACCCGGAAAACCCCTTCATACTCTCGTCATCAATGCTCCTTACGCAAAAGGCAGGAGCTCCCCCTCCACCAGGGGACTTCTGCGATAAGGATTTGTACTTAAAGCTATGGAGACAGGTCCAGGCTCTGGCAAATCGGTTCTGGTCTCGTTGGAGACAGGAATATCTACCTTTGTTGCAACACAGACAAAAGTGGACAGAATCCTGCAGGAATCTTCAAGTTGGAGATTTAGTCCTGCTCAGGGACAAGCAAATCGCCCGCAACTGCTGGCCAATGGCCAGAATCACTGCTACATTCCCTAGCAGGGATGGACATGTCAGGAAGGTTGAGTTGAAAACTACCGACCAAGGCGATGTGAAAATTTACCAAAGGCCAGTTACAGAAGTCATTCTACTTCTACCTAAGGACTGATTAGAGACTGAAGTTTGTATTATGTTCATTGTGACCTTACGAAGGTCAAGCGGGGAGTGTGTTGCCTTTATGGCAGTTATTTAGTTTATAATATTTTCGCTTAGTAATTCGTTTGTTAGCATTTTAGTTAAAGTTAGGATTGTTTAAAGTAAATTCGTTGTCTGTGATATATCGTGGCATGCGATGATGTCACATCCGGTTTCGCCGCATCCTGTGGGTAAATACCGGTTTGGAGAAACGGGAAGGAGGGAGCCACACATGTGCGAGTCCAGTGCAAGAAAGGTTTTCTCTCTACGCACTAGAAACATAGTGGGAGCAACGCCGTAAGTCATGAGATAATCGATATGTTGAATTAAAGTGTTAACGCCGATCCTGTTAAAAGTAACGACGGTCGATAAGGTTTATGTTTTCGTTAGTTAAAGAGTTGCAGATAGTTTGTGTTGAAGTGTATTTAAAGCAGTCAATGGTGTAGGTAGATTCTGACTGTATGCTGCACTTTAATGTAATGTAGTTGTTGTAGTTTTACTCTTGCAAGTATTTACGATGTAAATGTGATATCAAGAAGGAAACAAATACTGTACAAATCTTGTATTGTTTTATCAACAGTTTTCACCATACGTTGATGTGGAAGAGTGAACAGTAAATGGTTAATCTTACTGCGACCTTGTTTTCATTGACTACGGTTTACCTTGGTGTTTAGTTTGGCGTTCCATTACACCCAAGCGAGAACACTACATACACCATGACCTTCCATCTTCCTGACATCCATGTGCCTATCCAAACGTCTCTTAAAAGCCTCTAATGTATTTGCCTGTACCACCATACCAGGCATCCACCACTCTCTGAGTAAAAAAAACTCACCCCTCACATCCCCCTCTCACCTTCAGTGCATGCCCTCTGGTATTAGACATTCTAGTTTGAGGAGATTTAGTATGTCACCAAAGACACCTGCAACTTTCTACACAAGTACCATGGAGAGCATTCTAATTGGCTGCATCTGGTATGGGAGGGGGTGTTGTGGGTCTGATTGAAATTTCAGGATTGAAATAAGCTGCAGAATATTGTGAATTTGGTCAGCTCCATCATGGGTGCTAGCTTCTGTACTATTCGGGACATTTTCTCATTCAGGCACCTCCATCATTAAGGACTCCCATCACCCAGGACATGCCCTATTCTCACTGCTACCATCAGAAAGGAGGTATATACTTACTGTAATTCACCTTTCTCCCTTCTGTTATTACATAATGCATTGTACTGCTGCCGCAAAGACAACAAATATCACCATATATACCAGTGATATTAATCCTGAATCTGATGATCTTACTCCTTACTGTTGCCTGCCCTGCACTTTCTCTGTAACTGAAACACTTTATTCTGCATTCTGTAATTGATTTCCCTTATATTATCTCATTGCACTGTTATGATGAGTTAATTTGGAGGGATGTCACACAGAGCAAAGTTTTTCCACTGTATCTCGGTATATGTGACAATAATAAATCAATAATTGATATCAATAATCAGGAAAGATTTGTTGGTGGTAGATCTTGTCTGACTCATTTAATTGAGTTGCTTTTGATGAGGTAGCTAAATGTATTAACAAAAGTAATGTGGTTAATGTGTATTACAGACATCATTGAAGCCTTTGACAAGGCCCCACATGAATGATTGGTCTAAAACAGGGGTTCCCAACCCTTTTTAATGCCATGAACCCCTACCATTAACCGAGGGGACTGTTGGGAACCCCTGGTCTGAAAGGTTAGAGCTCATGGGATCCAATACCTCAAAACTGGTTCAGTATAGGAGATAGGATGGTGGTGTAAGTGTTTGAGTTCATAGGACTAGATATTTCAATCCCTTTGATAAACAGATCCTAACTCAGGTCAGGTCTCTGCAATTTCCTTTGGGATCAATAACGTATCTACCTATCCCACACAGTGGTTCCCTTCCTTGGCCACAGGCAGAAAGCATATGAAAAGTAATCTTCTCAATATGGACCCACTCTCCCATGGAGGTCAGATCCTGATGCAGCCCAATCATTTTATCTAAAGGGTTACAGTTCTCACGAACCGGTCCACCATCTGTCAAACCTCCGCAGCACTTCCTGCAGATCATATTGATGGGACTGAGCATGAACCCACATTGGACACATATCTCGTTGTTACCCATTACGAAAGGGGCTAGTCAAGCTTCTCCAGTTTAAACGTTGACACTTGAGGGACTCAAGAAACTGCAGAGGGGAATGGGCATCAGCTTTGTAACTAATTCCTGACCCAGCCTTATGCCTAATCTTGTGGAGATAAGCAGCCTCCCTGTGGTAAACTAAGTATATCTGTCTGGACACGCACCTCTGCTGACTGCTCCTGTGGCTCCCCCCACAGACCCCTGTATAAAGGCGATTGGGGCACTGCTCCCCCCTCAGTCTCTGAGATGCTGTGCTCCGTTTTGCTGCTAATAAGAGCCTATCATTTGCCTCCCGTCTCCGAGAGTTATTGATGGTGCATCACTCCCATTGTCACTGGACTCTCCCTGTGACTTCTACATGGCTCTTTTCAAAGCTCTCCTTACCCGGCCAAGGTAGTTCCAATCCAGCAGGTCGGAGAGGCGCTCGGTTCGATTTCGCTGGATGATTCTCTGGCGTCGGGACTGTTGACAGAAGCTGTACAAAAATGAGGTGAGCTGATTGCAACACTCGTCCGGACTCTTAAAGCGACGATCCAAGATGTAGATCCCTGGGAGAAAAAGATCAGTATATTCAATACAACTTGCCTCCCAAGGAAAACCATAGGCATTCCCGGTTGCTTTGAAATTCTGAAGCAGACTTGGTTAGTGCCCATTGATGACTTTGCCAAGAGTTTCATTTTGCTGTCAGTCCCACTCCCACATCTGGTCAGATTAATTGACCAAACCTAAATACTGTATCCAAACATCTGATTTTGAGGAAAGGGATGCCAGGGCTAAAGAGTCAGAGACGAGGAGGGCGGGGTGACCTTGGTCTGATGACGGCTCAGACAGCATCGATCACTGATTCTCACCATAGACTGCAGGGTCTGTGATGTGTTCCTCCATGAAACAGCCAAAACCAGAGAGGTTAGTGGAGACACTGGGAATTCCCATCACTGTGCATTCGGCTAGAAGAGGGAAGAGCACTCAGAGGCAGATCAAACACAGCACAACAAGCACTAAATGTGGGGCATCCCACACCCTTCGTACCTCCGCAGTCCCTGGTGTTGTTGTTTCCGGAATACATAGAACTATACAAAATTCAAAGTTCAAAGTAAATTTATTATCAAAGCACATATATGTCACCATATACAACCCTGAGTTGTACTTTCTTGTGGGCATACTCAGTAAATCTCTGGAATAATAAGCATGAATAAGAATCAATGAAAGATCCACCCAACCAGGAGATTTCAAGGTCATTTTCAACCTCTCGCTGCTACAGGCAGAAGTTCCCACTTGCTTCAAAAAGGCAACAATTATACCAGTGCCCAAGAAGAATGATGTGAGCTGTCTTAATGACTATTGCCCAGTAGCACTCACATCGACAGTGATGAAATGCTTTAAGAGGTTGATCATGACCAGGCTGAACTCCTGCCTCAGCAAGGACCTGGACCCAGTGCAATTTGCCTATCACCACAATAGGTCAATGGCAGATGCAATCTCAATGGCTCTCTACATGGCTTTAGAGCACCTGGACAACACAAACACCTACGTCAGGATGCTGTTCATCAACTATAGCTTAGAATTCAATACCATCATTCCCACAATCCTGATTGAGAAGTTACAGAACCTTACCCTCTGTACCTCCCTCTGCAAATCGATCCTCGACTTCGTAACTGGAAGAACACAGTCTGTGTGGATTGGTGATAATATCTCCTCCTCACTGACAATCAACAAAGGTGCACCTCAGGGGTGTGTGCTTAGCCCACTGCTCTACTCTCTCTATACCCATGTGTGGGGCTAGGCATAGCCCAAATACCATCTATAAATTTGCTGATGATACAACCATCGTTGGCAGAATCTCAGATGGAGACGAGAGGACGTACAGGAACGAGATATACCAACTAGTGGAGTGGTGCCGTAGCAACAACCTTGCACTTAACGTCAGTAAGATCAAAGAGCTGATTGTGGACTTCAGGAAGGGTAAGACAAAGGAACACATACCAATCCTCATAGAGGGATCAGAAGTGGAGAGAGTGGGCAGTTTCAGTTCCTGGGTGTCAAGCTCTCTGAGGATCTAACCTGGTCCCAATATATCGATGCAATTATAAAGAAGGCAAGACAGTGACTATACTTCATTAGGAGTCTGAAGAGATTTAGCATGTCAACAAATACACTCAAAAACCTCTATAGATGTACCATTGGAAAACATTCTGACAGGCTGCATCACTGTCTGGTATGGAGGGGTTACCGCACAGGACCGAAAGAAGCTGCAGAGGGTTGTAAATTTAGTCGGCTCCATCTTGAGTACTAGCCTACAAAGTACCCAGGACATCTTCAAAGAGCGATGTCTCAGAAAGGCAGTGTCCATTATTAAGGACCCTCAGCAGCCAGGGCATGCCCTTTTCTCATTGTTACCACCAGGTAAGAGGTACAGAAGCCTGAAGGCACACACTCAGAGATTCTGGAACAGCTTCTTCCCCTCTGCCATCTGATTCCTAAATGGACATTGGTCCCGTGAATGCTACCTCACTTTAAAAAAATATATATAATTTCTGTTTTTTGCACGATTTTAATCTATTCAATACAAGTATACTGTAATTGATATATTTATTATTATTATTCTACATTGTTTATTGCATTGAACTGCTGCTGCTAACGTAACAAAACTCACGACACATGCTGGTGATTATAAACCCAATTCTGATTCTGACCAGAGCATTCAGCCAGAATACAAAAAACAGAAATAATAATAATAAATAAATAAGCAATAAATAGAGAACATGAGATGAAGAGTCCTTGAAAGTGAGTCCATAGGTTGTGGGAGTATTTTAGTGATGGGGTGAGTGAAGTTATCCCCTGTGGATAAGGAGCCTGATGGTTGAGGGGTAATAACTGTTCCTGAATCTGGTGGTGTGGGCCATGAGGCTCCTGTACAGCACTGGAACATGCCTTTCTTCCCACCACACCTGTGCCAACCATGATGCCATGCTGAACTAACCCCATCTGCCTGCTATATCCCTCCATTCCCTGCATGTTCATGTGTAAGTCTCAATGCCTCTTAACCATTGTTCTGAAATCTGCTTTAGCAACCTCCTCAGTCAGTGTTCCAGGCACGTACTTCTCTCTGTACAAAAAAGCTCACCCTTAAAACCTTCTCCCATCACCTCAAACTTTTGTCTTCCAATATTCAACATTTCCACCCTCGAAAAAAGACCATCTACCCTCCCTGTGCGTCTCGTCATTTTATAATTTTATCAAGATGCCCCTGAGCCTACACCACTCCAGAGAACATACCCTAAGCCTGTTTAACCTATTGACTTCCAGACCTGTATCACTATACAGAGCAGTTGTACTATGTGCGGGAAGCTCATCCATCCCAAACAGATGGAAATTTCTGGAGCTCAGTCCATTGTCTGTAGCCAGTCTCCATCTTTGTCTAAGGGCCTGAATATCATTGCAGAATCAATCTTGCCAACCAGCTCCTTTTAATAATAACATGAGCCTTTGCTGGGGAATGAGCATTGGGATATTAGGAAGCCTGTGTTAGGACAGAGAACTGTCTAGGTGACGAAGCCTGAACAGCAGATCCACATAGAGAATGTGGACCTTAAGCTGAAAGGAGGTACTTAGGAAGTACTCCCAGTACTTATTTATTGAGCTACAGTGCAGAATAGGTCTTCCGGACCTTTGAGTCGCACCATCCAGTGCCCACCACCCACGAGTTAACCCAAGTTTAATCACAATGACAATGACCAATTAACCCACCACACGAGGAAGCCCTCGCAGTCAAGGGGAGAATGTACAAAGTCCTTACAGGCAGAGGCGGGAACTGAACCTGGGCCATTGGTACTGTAAAGCATCGTACTAACCACTATGCTACCTTGTCACCATTCACCCAGTCCCAGTCACAAGGATGGCAAAGAGTTTGTGATGCCGTAAATGGAAATTGTGCCGTGCATTCGTTTCAAAGTACATTTAATATCAAAGAATGCATAAATTGTACAACCTGGAGACTTGTTTGTCACAAAGTAAGAAATCTGAAAGGACCTAATTTGAAAAACAAAATAAAGACTAACACCCAAAACACGGAGAAAAGGAAAAAAACCCCACAAATCATGCAAACAACAGAAGCAAGGAACAACATTCCAAACCAAAATGAGTCCTTAGATCCGAACCCCAGAACAGCCCAATGTAGGCCCAAAGCCTTGGTATCAGTTCATCATATTAGCAGGTATGGAGCACAACAGCCAGGGTAGTCCTCATAGCCTCAGCACCACAGAGAGAGGAATGAACATCATGAGAGAGCGAGCGAGCTCTCGCCTCTGATCCTGACATCTTGTCTTTCCAGTCTATCTGAACCAGCGCTTAAATTGTCTAAACTGCGTATAGTACCTCATACTAGGACCTGGGCGCCACTGCAGCAAAAGGCAACTCGCTCCAGGCCCAGATTTCACCATCCAGCCCAAAGCCACTCTCATTTTCTCCAAATCAGCTCAGCACCCAGAGTGATCCAACTTCGCACTCCGGCCAGTGGTAAGGGCATCAAAACTCCTCAGCCTCGACTTCTCCTCTCCGAATGGCTCACGGCTAACACCGAAGATGTTAGGAAATACTGAAGATGTTAGGACCATAGGAAAATTGAGGGTTAAGAGGATGAGACAAGAAAGTAGACTGAAGGACAAATGTTGAATGAGTGACGATCTTCCAGAAAGATAGAAAATGCTCGAGGAGCATATGACCCGCTCCTGCTTCTAATGCCCTTTTCTAAGGTTATTGAAGAGGACTGGCATGCTGTTGTAATGAGAATGGGGTGTCACAGCTGGTAAAGCTGTAGCCTCTCTGTGCCAGGGACTCAGGTTCAATCCTGTCCTATGGTGCTAACTGTTGTGACTTTACGTGTTCTCCCTGTGACCATGTGGGTTTCCACTGGTGATCAAGTTGCCTCCAACATTCCAAAGACATGCGAGTTAGCAAGTTCATCGGTCTCTGTAATAGCCCCTGGTGTGTAGGTGAGGGGTTGAATTTACAGTGAGAATGTGGGGAGAAAGGAAGTTGGGATGGATGTACGATGGGGGTTTTGGGTGTGTGGGGTGTCCAGGGAGTGGTAGCACCTCTGGTGAAAGACTTGTCGTGTCTATTCTAGGGCATCTCACTGACTTTTGGTCCCCACTGGACACAGCTCTCACCCATGGCTCCCAGTAGCTGTTAGCATTCGACAGCGGCCACACTCCGGCACACTGCTTCGACAGGCACGTTAAACCAGGTGAGGGTAGCTGGGGATCCTCATACCTCTGTGAGGCAGGGACATGCCTGCCCTAGCATGCGAAGTCAGCTCCGGCGGACTGAGTGGATGAGATCAACAGGGAGATCCAAACGGCCAAGAAGATGGTTCTGTATTGCTCTGTGGAGAGCGGAGAGCAGGACAAGGCACAGAAGGCGTCATGGTCATCCACCACAACAAAGCAAGACCCCAGTTGTGATGACTACTCATACCACTGGACCCGGACTTCTGAGGTCGAGAGAGCAGAACTGCCCCAATGCAATGGCTTTTCCACTTTAAAAACTCCCCCCCAAAGGAATCCTGTCATTGTGGGATACAACAGACAACCACCAGGATGGGGGAATGTGGTCAGCACAGTATTGGTGGGCTGAAAGGCATGCTCCAACACCCTGTCTGTTCTTCTGTGCAACTGGATCCCTGATGTAATCACCCACAGATCTCAGTCGGGACGGATTAGTAACGTCTCCTCCACAATAACCATCAGCACAGGTGCACCACAAGCCTGTGTGCTTAGCCCGCTGCTCTAACCTTAAATACCTTGCTGTTGTCATATCAGAGGATCGGATCCGGTACCAGCACTTGTGCCATCCCAAGGAAGGCACAATAATGCCTTAACCTTATTAAAACTTTGTGTAGGTTCAGCATGCCACCTAAAGGTTTTGACTATCTTTTATAGGTGCACTGTGGAGAGTATCCTTACCGTTTGCTTCACAGCCTTGTATGGAAACACCAATGCACAGGAACAGAAAAGTCTACAGCAAGCGGCAGATTCAGCCCAGTCAACCACAATTGGCACTATTGAACACATTTACAAGGAGTGCTGTCACAAGAAAGCAGCATCCGTTATCAAGGACCCCCACCATCCATGTCACGCTCTGTGCTCACTGCTCCCATTGGGAAGGAGGTCCAGGAGTCTTAGATCTCACACCACCAAGTTCAGGAACAGTTATTACCCTACACTCATCAGGCTCCTGAACTGACATGGATAACTTCACTCACATCAACTCTGAACTACTCCATAGCCCACAGACTCACTTTCAGGAACTCTACAACTCCTATGGTTGTTAATATTTAAATATTTATTATTTCTACAATTTGTATTCTCTTTCACATTGGTTTTTTGTCAGTCTTTATATCCAGCTTTTCTTAAGTTCTACTATATTTCTTTACTTTCTTGTAAATGCCTTCAAGAAAATGAATTTCGAGGTAGTATATGCCAACATATACTGTAGGTACTTTGGTAATAAATTTACATTGACCTTGCTATTCAAATAATTTAAAATAAATTTAAATGTAATTCAAATAAGGGACCAAGGGTGAAATAAAGAGGGGAAATAATTGAATTATAAGACATTGATATAAAAGAACTCCCCCTGCAACCTGAAACAGGAGGCACACCCCAAAGGAACGAGACTTCACATTAATCACAATTAATCAGGGACAGGGGAGTTACCGCATTAAGCCAGAAGAGGGAAGTGTGGTTTGAAAAGACTCCTTCAGTCATCTGTTTATTTAGACCATCTATGCAAACAGGAGTGCTTTGCTGCACTCATTAGAAGTTACCTTTGGCCTGTGCAGTAGCTAAGTCAAATAAATAGGCATCCGTTAGTCTTGTGAGACCATGGATTTGCGCCTTGGAAAGGTTTCCAGGGCGCAGGCCTGGGCAGGATTGTATGGGAGACCGGCAGTTGCTCATGCTGCAAGCCTTCCCCTGTCCATGCCACCGATGTTGTCCAAGGGAAGGGCGCTAGGAACCAAGCAGCTTGGCACCGGTGTCGTCTCAGGGCAATGTGTGGTTAAGTGCCTTGCTCAAGAACACAACACGCTGCCTCAGCTGAGACTCGAATCAGTGACCTTCAGATCACTAGACTGATGCCTTATCCACTAGCTAGGTCAATATGACCCATTATCTTTGTCAGCAGCCTGGTTCCTGTGGCAGTCAGCAATCCTTAATTGGCGAGTGTGAAATGTTGAACTTCAGGAGTTCACACTGATAATGGCATGATGCTCATTAATGATGTGCAGAAGATCTTGGGGGTCCAAGTCTAGGTACGGTCTCTGGAAAGCCATCTCACCTGTGAAGTGGCAATTCCGGATCAAACATGAGCCACTGGTGGGTAGTTGACAGCTGTGGCAGGGCTTCAATGCTATTATCTAGTACAAAGTGGCACCAAGCAACATAGGAGACAACAGGGTTTGCTTCCAGATGAGCTCAATACCTTCCATGCTCACTTTGATCATCAAAACATGGAGGAACCTTCCTGAACTCTCACAGCCCCCAGTGACCCTGTGACTTCAGTCTCTGAGATTGACATGAGAGCATCCTTCAGGAGGGTGAACCCTTGGAAAGGAACCAGCTCAGATAGAGTACCTGGCTGATCAAATGGCTGGAGTGTTCATCGGTATCTTTAACCTCTCGTCTCAGCAGTATGAGGTACCCCACTTGAAGAAGAATGTGGAAACTTGCCTCAATGACTATTGTCAACAGCACTTACATCCACAGTTATGAAGTGTTTTGAGAGGTTGACGATGAAAAATATCAACTCTTGCCTGAGACGTGAGTTGGATCCACTCCAATTTGTCTATTGGCACAACAGGTCAACAGCAAATGCCATCTCATTGGCTCTTCACTCAACCCTGGGACATCTGGACAGCAGAGGTGCATACGTCAAGATGCCCTTTATCGACTACAGCTCAGCATTCAATACCATCATCCCCTCAAAACTAATCTATAAGTTCCAAGACCTTGGCTTCAATACCTCCTTGTAAAATGGATCCTGGATTTCCTCACTTGCAGACCCCAGTCAGTTCAGATTGGCAATGAAATCTCTTCCACGATCTCCACCAGCACAGGTGCACCACGAGGCTCTACTCTCTTTATACTAATGACTGTGGGGCTAAGCACAGCTCCAAGGCCATATTTAAGTTTGCTTAAAAAGGTGGTGACAAATTATATAGGTGGGAGATTGAAAATATGGCCGAGTGGTGGGAAAGGCAAGTTCGGGGAGAATGAGCAGGCAAGTTGTCTACACAGAGTTGGATGGGTGTCTTGAATATTCTGCTGGGAGGATGCAGGAGGCAATACAAATGAGGCATTCAAGAGGTTCTTAGATAGGTGCAGGAAAAGGCAAGATATAGACATTCTGTAGAGAGGGAATAAGTTCAGTCCGCTTGCTCAGATACATCCACTCCACCTGGTTTCAAGTGTGAGTGTGATTCCTTCACTCACCTGGCGTGTAACCCCAAGGCTCATAGTACGAGGGGAAGACTCCCAAATGACACCCACGTACAAACTCCTCGTAGTCAAGTGGAAGCAGTGGGCTGGTGGATGACAGGAACTCTGGATGGAAGATCACCTGGACAACACAAGCCTTGTTACTTTTGCTCCTCCCAAAGTGAAAAGCCATCCTCCAGAATGCAGAGGAAATGATATACGCTGGGAGAGTGGCACAGAGGGAAAGAAAGATCGGTGGATTTTCTCTTTGCCCCACACCGAACCCTCTGACCTCAAACCCTGCCCCTTGGACAATGTAGCTTTCTCAGTACAGGCCCTCCAGATGGGCACAGCTACAGGGCAGTCACCTGGCCCAAGCTGTGTACGTCTTGCTAGGTAGATAGAGAAGGGTTTTTGTTTCACTCCTACCTGGGTCCCCTCACGCAACTCCATTGTTGTTCCCTGCACTCATGCGGATCTCAATATTTTCATCACTTTTGCATCCTAATTCCCCACTCGATCCTTCACACAGTTCATCCCCAACTACTCCCCTTTCTCTGTCTCCACTCATGGGCTAGCTAACAATATCCTCAGCAAGCCCACATAGCTCCCACAAAGTACCTTGACTTTATTTCCTCCCACACCGCCTCCACTAAGAACAATTCCATTCTCTCAGTTCCTCTATCCCTGTCACATCTGCTTTTATCAGAAGATGTATTGCACAGATGCCTCAGTGAAATTGTCCTCCTTCCTGAACTATGTCTTCCTTCTAGCATAGTGGAGAGAGTTCTTATCTGCATCTCAACCATTTCCAACACCTCCAATCTCACTTCTCCTTTTCCTGGACCCCCACCAGCCTCCACACATTAGTTAGTTAGTTACTGCCTGTTACACCACCGGCATTTAGGGCAGCAATGAAGGTCCCCCATCTCTGTCTGTCCTTGTCCATCTTCTCTTTTGTTCTCTAAGTGTGGTTCATGGTACTCATTTATACTTCTACAGTACGGTGTCAAGTTGTCTTCGGTCTCCCGCGTTTCCTCTGCCCCCCAGGGGTCCAAAGAAGCGATGATGGAGTTGGCATCTCTTCTCATCACTTGCCCAATCCATCTCCAATGTTTCTTCATGAAGATTGTGGCCGTGCCCTCTTGGTAACATTGAAGTAGGAGGGTGTGGTTGGAGATCTTTCTTGGCCAGAAATTACGGAGGATCTTCCAGAGGATCATGGTGTGGAATGATGACAGCTTGACAAGGTCACTCTATGTTATGTGCTGGCATTCTGACCCATACAAGAGTGTGGACAGAACCAGAGCTGGTACAGCTTCACTTTGGTGTGGATGCTGTACTTGGTTGTAATACTCATTGATCTGAAGAAGTTTCTAGCTATGCTATTCCACATATCCTCCTTCACAATTTCCGTCACCTCCAACAAGATTCCGCTATCATAGCAGCCCTTCTTCTTCCCTTTCATCATTCAGATCACTCCCTTTGCAGCTCCCTGGTCCACTCTTCCATCCCCACCAACCACTCCCCATAGCACAGCACTTCCCTACACAACTGCAGAAAATGCAACACCCATCCTTTCAGCTCATTCCATCCAACACAGTCATTTCAGGTTTGGCAGTATTAACTTCCCTTTCTTCGCTCTATTTTACTGCATTCAGTGCTCACATTGTGACCTCCATTAGACTAGAAAACCCAAATTTAGAGAGGGTGATGCTTTGAGAGGTTGATCACGGCTTGAATTAACTCCTGCCTGAGCAAGCGTCTGGACCTGCAGCAAAGTATCTATTGCCACAACAGGTCTTCAGTGAACTCAACCTCACTGGCTCTCTACTTGGCTTTTGAGCACCTGGACGACAGCAAAACAGACATCAGACTGCTGGTTTTCGACCATAATCGAAAACCTCACTCACCCTTGACGTTCTCTCTTCTTTCAGTTCAATGAGGCCCAATGCAAGCTTGAGGAACAACATCTCATCATTGCAGCCTGCAGGATTTGAATCCCACCAATCAGCATCTCACTTCCAAAAGGGCACCAATCAGCAACAGTCAGCCACCAGAACCCACCAATCAGCATCTCACTTCCAAAAGGGCACCAATCAGCAACAGTCAGCCACCAGAACCCACCAATCAGCATCTCACTTCCAAAAGGGCGCCAATCAGCAACAGTCAGCCACCAGAACCCACCAAATATGTATCAGATCCCACTTACAGACTGACCCCTTTATTAAATGTGTAACATTCTGGGGTTGATCTCCACGGCCAGAGCCAGTAACCCCATTTGAGAGATGTTCACCACAAAACAGCTGTGATCAGATTGGACATGTCTTCCTGCTCTCCATCTCACAACTCTCACGTTCTTTTGTCTCTTTTCTCATTCTCTTAACTGTTCCCATTCAGTCCCTGACTGGGTAACCTTGGTTACAGCTCACCCACACGTCACCCCAGTTTCACCCTTTCAGCAACGCCACCTCCCCCACCCTCCCTGCTACTTAACGAGCTCTGACAAAGGGTTAACTGTGTCTCTTCCCACAGATGCTGCCTGCCCTACCGAGTATCTCCTGCATATTGTGATTTTCTCTGAGATTTCCAGCACCTGCAGTTTCACTGATTTGCATGCCTACTGCATGTTGCACTTTGAAGTGAGGTGACTGTCAGGAATTAGGCACAACTCACAGACTGCGTCTATCTTCTGACCCATATTCCAGAATATTCCAGGGCAGAGGTCATTCTGCACACGACAGATCACTGAGTGCCTGTGGATTGTGCAGGAGAGACATTGGGAAAAAAAAGTGAATGGGGGAGGCTCAGACACTCTGATGCCACAGGTCATGGGGAGTTGTTGGATTGTGTACAGTGGGAGCGAGATTTGAAAAAGAAGCAAGCAGGAGCAGCTGGGACAGTCAATGCGCCACATATCATGGGGTAATGAGGCACTTGGCAAGGGCCAACAATAAGAAATCAGGTTTAAGTGGAGAGATAATTGTGGGAGCGGTCATAGTGGGAGTGGGCTAGTGTTAGAGTGGGAAGTTCAGGCTTTGGCTCATTGAGGCAACGGCGAGGAAAGATGACGACTCTCAGTAGATTTCTTCGTTTAATTTTTCTTTATTTCATTGCACAGCCAGAGCAGTGGGGGATGCCAGGCTGGATAGTGGAATGCTCCTCTTGGGGAATGTGGGAAAGCAGGGAGACCTCCAGTGTTCCTGATGACTGACTAGACGGACAAGACGTGCATCCAGCTGCAGCTTCGTACAGACCTTGTTACGGAATTGGAACTAGAGCTGGATGAACATGAGATCATTTGGGAGGCAAAGGGATAGGTTGACAGGCAATACAGGAAGGTAGGTACACCTAAGGTGCAGGACACAGGTAAACGGCTGACTATCAGAAGGGGGAGAGGGGATAGGGGATACCCATGTGGCCATTCCACTCAATAGGAGGCATACCACTTTGGAGACTGTTGAGAAGCAGACAAAAGCCACGAAGGCCAGATCTCTGGCACTGAATCTGGCTCTGTGGCTCAGAAGAGAAGGTGGGGGATGGGGGTACAAGGAGAGGAGGCGAGCTGTAGTGATGGGGGATTCATTGGTTAGGGGAATAGACAGGAGGTTCTGTGGATGAGAACAAGATTCCTGGATAGTATGTTGCTTCTCAAGGGCTAGAATCAGAGACACCTCGATTAAGTCCATAATGTTCTTAAGTTGGAGGGTGAACAGCGGACAATGTCAGTAACAATGATGTGGGTAAGAAGGGTGCCGAGGTCTTAGAAAAAGAGTTTAGATAAAGTTTAAGTGCAAAGATAAAGGTCAGACCTCCAGGGCTGTGATCTCAGGATTGTTACCCATAGCACATGCTAGGGAGGCCAGAAATAGGAGGATAGTACAATTCAATGTAGCTTAGGAGTTGGTGCAGGAGGGAGGGCTTCAGACTTTTGGATTACTGGGCTCTCTTCCAGGGAAGGTGGGACCTTTACAGAAGAGACAGTTTGCACTTGAACCAGCGAAGGGCAAATATCCTCACGGGTAGGTTTGCTAGCGCTGCACTTGTTGGTATAAACTAGATTTGCAGGGGGATGGAAAGCAGAATACCAGAGCAGATAGTGGAGTGGCTGTGGGAAAAGATGTTAAGTCTTCATACAAAGACAGGAATCAAATGGTTCAGTACAGTGGACTCTGAACTGCATCTATTTCAATGCAAAGAGTATTGTAGAAAAGGCGGATGATCTTAGAGAATGGATCAGCATTATGACACTGATGTCATTAGTGAGACTTGTGCAGACGGGGCAGGACTGGCAGCTCAATTTTTCAGGGTTCCCTTGTTTTAGACATGGTAGAGTGGGAAGGGGGAGTGCAGGCACTACTGGGCTATATGGGTGGAAGTGAAGAAGAAGAAAGAGATAACCATGTTAATAGGATTATATTCCAGATGACCCAATAGTCAGCGAGATTTATTGGAGCAGATTTGTAGAGAGAGCGCAGACTGCTACAAGAAACATGAGGTTATGATAGAAAGAGATCTTAACTTTTCATGTATTGACTGGGACTCCCAAACTGTAAATGGGCTGGATGGGATAGAGTTTGTCAAATACGTTCAGGAAAGTTTCCTTAATCAAACTTTTGAGGTTTCAACTAGACAGAGTTGATACTGGACCTCCTAGACAGGGCAGGCGACATAAGTGTGCGTAAGGGAACACTTTTAATTTAGTGATCACAATGCCATTAGTTTCACCATAATTATAAAGAAGGACGATCTGGTCTTCAGGTTGAGAGTCTAAATTGAGAAAAGCCAATTTTGATGATATCAGAAAGGGTCTGGCAAGTGTGGATCGGGACAGATTGCATCCTGGGAAAGTTGTAAAAGCACAGGCAAAGAGAAGAGGTTTGGGGAATCTTGAGTTTCAGGAGATAGTGAGGCCCTGGTTAAAAAGTAAAGGCAGGAAGGAGCAAATGGGGAACCTGAGGAGGAGAACAAGAAATTCATTTAAGAAGGAAATCAGAAGGATAAAAACAAGGCACAATGTTGCTCTCGCAGATAAAGTGAAAGAGAATTCATAGGGCTTCTATAGATATATTATAAAAATATAGCAAGAGACAAAATTGGTCCTTTTGAAAATCAGAGTAGCCATCTATGCATGGAGCCAAAAGAGATGGGGAAGATCTCAAATGACTTATTGCATCTGTAGTTACACAGGAAACAGACATGCAGTTTATAGAAGTGAGGCAAAATAGTAATGAGACAATGGACCTTATATGGATTACAGAGGAAGAGGTGTTTGCTGCGCTGAGGGAAATTAGGATGGATAATTGACAACGTGTTCCCTTCAAACTTATGGGAGGCTAGTACAGAAATTGTAGGAGTGCTGGCAGAGGTATTTAAAATGTCTGTTGCCATAGGTGAGGTACTGGAGGATTGGAGTTTAGTTGTTTAAGAATGGCTCTAAGAATAAGCTGGGAAATTATAGACCAATGAGCTTGACAGCAGTATTGGGTAAGTTATTAGAAGATGTCCTAAGGGACCAGATAAACAATTATTTGGATAAACAGAGACTGATTAGGGATAGCCAACATGAATTTGTGCATGGCAGATCATGTCTAAGCACTCTTCCAGAGGTTTTTTGAGGAAGTGTCAGGAAAGGCAATGGATGCAGTCTAGATGGATTTTAGCAAGGCCTTTGACAAGGTCCCGCCTGGGAGGTTAGTCAAGAAGATTCATTGCTTGGCATTCAGGATGAGATAGGAAATTGTGTTAGAAATTGGCTTAGTGGGAGAAACCAGAGAGTGGTAGTAGATGTTGCCTCTCTACTGGAGGCTTGACACGAGTGGAATGCCACAGGGATCAGTGCTGGATCTGTTGTTGTTTGTCATCTACAATCATGATCTGGATGATAATGTGGATTAGCAAATTTGCAGATGACACTGAGATTGGAGGTGCAATGGAGAGTGAGGAAGATTATCAAAGCTTGAAGCAAGATCTGGACCAGCTGGGAAAAAAATGGGCTGAACAATGACAGATGAACTTAATACAGATACGAGTATGAGGTGTTGTGCTTTGGGAGGACTAACTAGGGTAGGGCTTACAAAGGGAGTGGTAGGGCAAAAAGGGGTGTGGTAGAACAGAGGGATTTGGGAGTACAGATCCACAGTTCCTTAAAAGTGGTATCACAGGTAGATAAGGTTGCAAATAGAGCTTTTGGCTCTTTGGTCTTCATAAATCAAAGTGTTGGGTACGGGAGTAGGGATGTTATCCTGAAGTTGCACAAGATGTTGGTGAGGGCTAATTTGGAGTATTGTGTGCAGTCCTTATCACCTACAGGAAAAATAACAATAAGATGAAAAAAGTGCTGAGAAAATTTACAAGGATTTTACCGGGAATTGAGGACCTAACTTATAGTGAAAGGTTGAATAGATTAGGACTTTATTCCCTGGAGCATAGGAGAATGAGGGGAGATTTGATAGAGGCATACAAAATTAAGGATATAGATAGGGTAAATGAAATCAGGCTTTTTCTATTGAGGTTAGGTGAGACTAGAAATAGAAGTCATGGCTTAAGTGTGAAAGGTGAAACGTTTAAGGGGAACATGAGGGAGATCTTCTTCAATCGGAGAGTGGTGAGTGTGTGTGGAATAAGCTACCAGTGGAAGTGGTGGATGTGGGTTCAATTTCAACATTTGGGAGAAATTTGGATAGGTGCTACATAGATGGCAAGGATGTTTAGGGCTATGTGGGGCTGGGGAAGGGAAAAAAGGATCAACTGTGATTGAATGGCTCAGCAGACTCAATGAGCCAAATGGCCTCATTCTGCTCCTATGTCTTATGGTCTGAGTTCAGGCTGATGGGGCTAGCCAGCGTCAATGTTCTGCATGGACTAGACTGGCCGAATGGCCTGTTTCTGTGCTGTAGTGTTCTATGTTTCTATGAATCAGGAAGAGCATGTCTCTTCCACCTTCCACTCTCCACTGCCATTTTACTTCCCTTACAGAAAACCGAAGAATATTCACTCAGTCATTCTGTGCTGTGAAGGCCGAGCTGATGGAGAGTCGGTCAGTGCCAGCCAGGGTTCTCACCTTCACCCGGTCGTTGGGGTGGTTAAACAAACCGATGCGTCGAATGGTGTTCAGGATCGGGTCAGTGGCGTCGTCCAACATGTTGTGAGTGCAGACGGGAGGCAGCGAGTGTCGCTGGAGAGTACAAAGAGATTAGATTCACAGCTGACACCTTCAGGTTTGGCAGAAGCAAAATATAAAACAGTAACTCTCCGGGGAGAGGCGGCCACAGCCCCCCTGGATTGAGGAGGATTTGTTCTGTCTCTTTTGGGTCAGAGATGTACTTCCTTCACTCTATTCCCCAGAGCGTCTGTGTGCCCATAACACATGGACTTGGTGCTCAGGACCATCCTGAATACGCCTCTGTAGTTGAGAGCCAGGGATTCCCACAATTTGGTGGGAAGATCACCTTTTCCAATGAGGTTTTGGGAATGTCCTGACTCTTTTCTGCTGCCCACCGGATAAATCCCTTGGGCCAGGACTCAGTAGAGTCTGATGCTGGCATTTAATAGTTTGATTTCATATCAGATAAATGTATGCAATACACATCCTGAAATTCTTGCTCTTTGCAGACACCCACGAAAACAGAAGAGTGCCCCAAAGAATGAGTGACAGTTGAAATGTTAGAACCCCAAAGCCCCCTGACTCCCCCTCCCATTCACAAGCAGCAAAGCAACAACCATCCCTCACCCCCACCCACTTCTGCAGAAAAGCATCAACACCCTCCGCCTGCCAAGCATGTCCCCAATAAAGAGCTCGACCTGCAGTACAACAAAAACTGATAGTTCACCCACCAGTTTGACATGCCACAGTAATTGCTCTAGTTTATTCTCCATCCATAGCAGGTATATCCCAAGGCAAGTTTCATCCACCCATTGAGGCTCCCCAGGCTGCCCAGTTCACTCCCTCCCCTTACCTTTGAGTGGAGCACTCTCACCTGGGTAGAAAACAATGCCCTTTTCATTATGGTGATGTCTTCCTGGTCAATCAGTCTGCTCATATTTGGTAACTCCCCCCTGCACTCGAACAGAAATGGATTTGGTTTAAACTTAATCTAAAGGGGAGTTATGAAAATATTCAAGAAAAGATCCCCACACCTTATGAAACCTTATGCCCAAATTGAGAAGTGAATAATGAATCTTTTCAAGGTCTAAACAGGACATAATATCATTAAGCCATTGAACATGAGTGGGGTGGGGGCAACATCTCTCCACCTGAGGAGAACTAAGCGTCTGGCCAAAAGAGAGGCAAAAGATAATGTTCGACATTTAGCTGGACTCAAATGCATGTCTGCCTCACCCAAGGTACCAAAAAGGGCAATCAGAGGATTAGGTTCTAAGTGGTAATTAAGAATATGGGATAAAAATGAAAAAACTTCTCTCCGAAATTTCTCTAAACTAGGACAAGCCCAGTACATATGGATAAGAGAAGCCTCGCCACATTTACACTTGTCACAAACAGGACTAATGTCAGAATAAAACTGCGATAATTTAGTTTTAGACATATGACCCTATATGTACAACCTTAAACTGCAAAAGGCAGTTGCGAGCGCATAAAGAGGTTGAATTAACTGATTTAAGAATTGAATCCCAGACCGCATTAGGTAAAGAAATATTTAAATCATGCTCCCAAGCGGTTCTAATTTTATCAAAGGGTCACTAACTTATCACGAATAGAAGATATTAAGCCTTTATCCGGCGGATTAATACAAAGGAACAGGTCCACAACGTTTTTCTTGGGCATCTCAGGTAAATTTGATATTAAAGGGTTAATGAAATGTCTAATTTGAATGTATCTAAAGAAATGACGTTTTTCCTTATTGTTATGAATTAGATACATTTGTTTTGCACTGTGTTAATCTCCATTTTGTTGATGGTTTTCTTTGTAGTTGTACTGTAGAAACGCATATAAAAATTTTAAAAAAAGGAAATGGATTTGGTTTAAGAAAACCAGCCAGTTCTGAAGCTGCTCCTTGATTAAAGCATTACAGTCCAATTTACTCCATCCCCACCATACAGACAGCGTTAACTACAATAAATCAATATCCTTTGATTCAAGAAAATTCATGTTTGACAGTTCTGTGCAATGTCGCTGGCATACGTCGTGAAATTTGTTGTTATGCAACAGCAGTATCTTTGTAGGGCATTCCACCGTGTCGGGTGGCCCATGGTACAGTCGGAAGAGCGCCTGTCCCACAGCTCCAGAGTCCTGGGCTGGATTCCGACCTCAGCTGCTGTCTCTGTGGAGTCTGCACACTACATGGGTTTCTCCCTGGTGCACTGATTTCCTCCCACCTTCCAAATCTGCTGGTGTCCACAAAATGGTGTTTATATGCACATGTAATAGGTTAGGAGAGATTGCTCTGAAAGCTGTCATAGGTATGATAGACTGAACAGTCATAAGAAGTGACAAATGAACTACCTTGCACTGCTGATTTGCTTGGTCCCAACATAACCACAAAGACTTTCCTCAACGATCCAGTGCAACACCCCACTGAGTTTGGCAGGCTGATCACCTGTGGACCTCACACCACTTGGTGAACACTGGACCAGATTCTTGATTCTGAGGATCACCACCGTGCAGTTCTGATGCAGTCATGAAGCGCCCACCATCCTACCTCCATAGACGCTGCCTGACCTGCTGAGTTTGAGCACCCACCCTCCCCCCATTCTTTCCATAGTCTGTTCTTCAACTTACCTACAGCACGCTTGGAATGGACATCTTAGACTTGCTGCTGCAACAAATGTGTGTGGAATTCAATCGATAAAATTAACATTAACTAACTATTGTCTTCAGAATGTTGGCTGTAATTCCAGTGCATGAAAAACTTGAGTAAAATAGATGATCACTCTTCATTTTTCTAACTGCTTAAGCCACAGTTGAGAACTTTACAGCAGGTTTTTGCCAAGAGAAATAGAAATATTAGTAATAAAAATACAAGAACTTTTAATTATTGGCAGATCCTTTGAATATAAGTTTTATAAAAACTAACTTCTCTTCAGAGGACAAAAAGCCTTTTAAGGATGTTTTGATCTAAGCCCAAAGCCATCTCAAAATAGAAGCTTAACTTAGCTCCACCTATTTTGTTTTAATTGGATACGGACCGGGGGCAAAGGTCATTCCATGTATGTCAGGTGGTAGCTATGTCGCCGTGCATTGATCAAGAGATTACTCATCTGTGATGTATAACTGAAAGCTGGATGATGCAGGTTACCTACGACCATGTGCAGAGAATAATAATCTCTGTATGATTCATGATATTAGTTCATTCCAGACCTGTAAAACCGTCAGACACAGGAGTAGAATAGGCCATTGAGCCCATCAAGTCTGCTACGAGAGGGAAGCACCAGAGAGACATTTTGTATTGATCAATAAACCAATTGTTTGGAATCAAATAACCTTGCCTGGGGTCTGCACCCACATCACCAATCACACCCCTAACACTCTTTCTCTACCACCTGTCTCACACCCCTCCCAAGCTGCTCCACCCTTACCATTCCCAGCATCCTTTGCTCCAACTGGCTCTCTGCTGCACGTTAACAAATGCAGCACTGTGCAAAGGTCTTAGGCATACTAGCTATATATATGTGTCTTAGGCTATATATACGTGTCTAAGACTTTTGCACAGTACCGTACAGGGTAGCAAGAACATATGAAATATCACTAAAATACAGTCACAGAAAAAAGAACATAGTCCAAGACCATGAATGTTGCAGCAGTTTGCAGTCGAACACAATATGGCTTGTTTTCTGTTGAGTGAACACTGGGGGGGGGGGGTTCATTGACTCCAGCTTCGATGTCGCAGCACACCGGCCCTGACACTACAGTGGAGCGCAACAACTCCAACCACCCGCCCCCCCCCCCCCACCCCCGGGCAGCTGTAAACAGGAACACTGCCGCTTGAGGCCTAGTCCGCGCTATGACTGAGGCCAATAAATCAGTGAATCGGAATTGCAGTATTTCACATTAACAATGTCCAAAAGAGCCTTGCAATCACAAGAAAAGCGACCAAGACTGCACGCTGCCTTTGCGCACCAAATCCTCTGACATAGGCAGCAGCACGATCTGCACCAAGTCCAGCTTGAGCTGATCCTCATTCCAGAGGAAGGACATGGTTGTACAGGAAAGGGTGCTGCGGAGTTTTGCCAGAATGTTGTCTGGGATGGAACATTCAGTAATAAGGGAGACTGGATGGGCCAGGTTTCTCCTTGGAGTTGAGGAGGAGGGAGGGCGGGATGGTGGTTCCTCATAGAGGTAGTCAGTATTATGCAGGGCACAGATAGGATGGATAGTGAGAAATCATCCCCATATGCGCCTTATGAGAATAGGTTGAGTGAACTCGGCCTTTTTTCCTTGGAGCGATGGAGGATGAGAGGTGACCAGATAGAGGTGTATGAGACGATGAGAGGCATTGATTGTGTGGATAGTCAGAGGCTTTCCGTAGGGCTGAAATGACTAGCATGAGAGGGCATAGTTTTAAGGTGCTTGGAAGTAGCTACAGAGGAGATGTCAGGGGTAATTAATATTTTTTAAATTTTAATTTATTTATGCAGAGAGTGGAAAGTGCGTGGAATGGGCTGCCGGCAACAGTGGTGGAGGTGGATACGATAGGGTCTTTTAAGAGACTCCAGGACAGGTACGTGGGGCTCAGAAAAATAGAGGGCTGAGGGTAACTCTAGGTAATTTCTGAAGTAAGGACATGTTCGGCACAGCTTTGTGGGTTGAAGGGCCTGTGTTGTCCTGTAGGTTTTCTGTGTTTTCTATGTACAGGGCATAAGCTTACATTTAAAAGAAGGAAAGTTAGAGTAAGTCGGAGAATTACCAAGAGGTGAATGCAGATTGAAACTCGCTGGATGGAGACAGATCAACACACATACATAAAATACAAAAATCTGGATGAGTACTTGAATTGACAAGGAATAGCTGGCAAATCTTCCCAGGCTGAGTCACTTTTGCTCCCCTGTGCCCTGATCACAACCACCCCACCTCTAAAATGACCCTCCAAAACAGCCAGTACTTACACCAGCAGCGATTCGTACAACTTCTTTCCAAAATTCTCCTTCACTGTATTTGCTGTGTCCCTGGAGGAGGAGGGAGAGACAGTTATCCAGCTGTGGTAGATCAGACCATACTCAGTATATGGAAGTGATAGAGGCGGCTACGATTACAGTAATTTAAAGACAGTTGGACAGGTATGTAGAATGCCTATAAAAAGTATTCATTCTCCCTTGGAAGTTTTCATGTTTTATTGTTTTACAACATTGAATCACAACAGATTTAATTTGGCTTTTTTTTTGACACTGAGCAACAGAAAATACCCTTTGTTGTCAAAGTAAAAACAAATTTGTCTAAATTGATTACAATTATTAAACAAAAAAAATTGATTGTATGATTTTTAATCTTCTCCCTCTTCCAATACAGAGTGGCCACCTGCTTCAAAACATCCACCATTGTCCCTGTACCTAAAAAGACCAAGGTAACATGTCCTGTCGCACTCACCTCAATAATAAGCAAATGCTTTGAGAGGCTGGTCAAAGACTACAACTGCAGCTTGCTGCCACCCACACTGGACCCCCTGCAATTCGCCTACTGACACAGCCAATGGACAGACGATGCAATAGCCACAGTTCTATGCACCGGCCTTACACATCTGGAGAAGAGGGATGCTTATGCTGTTCTTGGACTGCAGTTCAGCATTCAATACCATAATTCCATCCAGGGGAAGAAACTTTGAGACCTTGGCCTTCTTGTCTTGTCCGTACTGCACCAACCGCCACCACTGGGCTATAAACGTGCAAGAGCATTGTGTGGTTAAGGGCCTTGCTCAAGGACACACACGCGCTGCCTCGGCTGAGGCTCAAACTAACGACCTTCAGATCGCTAGTCCAAAGCCTTAACCACTTGGCCATGTGCCCACAACACCTTACCTTGCGTAGCCAGATCCTGGACTTCCTGTCAGATTGCCGGCAGGTTGTAAGGATGGGCTCCCTCACCTCTGCCCCTCTGCCCCTCAATACAGGTGCCCCTCAGGGCTGTGTCCCAAGCCTCCTTTACTCTCTGTATACCATGACTGTGTCGTCACCCACAGCACCAATCTGCTTATTAAATTTGCTGACGACACTACACTGACTGGCCTAATCTCAAATAATAACGAGGCAGCCGACAGAGAAGAAGTCATCACTCTGACACAGTGGTGTCAAGAAAACAGCCTCTCCCTCAATGTTGCAAAAACAAAGGAGCTGGTTGTGGACTACAGGAGGAATGGGGACAGGCTAACCCCTATAGACATCGAATGATCTGAGGGTGAACAGCTTTAAATTCCTCGGTATAAACACCACCAAGGATCTCATGTGGTCTATACATACCAGCTGTGTGGTGAAAAATGCACAACAGCGCCTCTTTCACTTCAGACAGTTGAAGAAATTTGGTATGGGCCCCCAAATTCTAAGAACTTTCTACAGGGGCACGATTGAGAGCATCCTGACTGGCTGCATCACTGCCTGGTATGGGAACTGTACTTCCCTCAGGCACAGGACTCTGCAGAGAGTGGCACGGACATCTGTAGTTGCGAACTTCCCATTATTCAGAACATTTACAAAGACAACTATGTAAAAAGGGTCCAAAGGATTACTGGGGACCAGAGTCACCCCAAACACAAACTATTCCAGCTGCTACCATCCGAGAAATGGTACCGCAGTTTAAAAGCTAGAACCAACAGGCTTCGGGACAGCTTCTTCCACCAGGCCATCAGACTGATTAATTCATGCTGACGAAACTGTATTTCTGTGTTATATTGACTATCCTGTTGTATATAATATTTATTATAAATTACTATAATTGCACATTTGAACAGAGACATAACATAAAGATTTTTACTCCTCATGTATATGAAGGATGTATGTTTAACCCTCAGGCTCGGCCACCAAGTGTTCGTCCGGGGAAAACAATTTCTGGCCCCGCCAAACTGAGAAACCTCGTTTGTGTGGATGCTGTGTGATGTGTTGCCCAGTTACAAATCCACACCGCAAAATATCAAACAGTACACCATATGCGATTGAACAATTGATCTTTATGATTCTTAAACTGGCTATATGGTTAGTAAAGAAACAAAACAAAAGAAAAGGGCCCATTCTCATGGAACAGTCTGTTGGGCATCGTTGGAGCTCACTGTTCGTTCATTTGTTCCCGTCGGCCTCAGCGTAGCCGGCCCTCAAACCCTCACTCCTCAGTCCACTCCACCTGGTGGTCTTCCGACTCTCTCCATTCGTGTCCTCTCTCTTCAACGCTCCCCGATGAAAAACCATGAAAAACCCGGCTCCCAGACACACAAGAAAAAAAAACCATTTCTCCCATTGGATAGCCTCTGCATTCCAAAGCCCCGTTATCTCTAGTCGTAACCCAAACATTGCTGCTACAGAGAAACCATTTCCTTAGCAGTGGAACATTACAGAGAAGCCATTACATTAGCCTTAGCAGTGAAACCTTACAGTGTGTTACATAAGTAATAAAGTCAATTCAATTCCATTACTCTCCCCCTGCAAGACAGTATTTAGCAGATGCACCTTTGGCCTTGAGTCTGTGTGGATAGGTCTCTATCTGCTTTGTACATCTGGACACTGCAAGTTTCCCCCATTCTTCTTTACAAAGCTGTTCTAGCTCTGTCAGATTGCATGGGACACAGTACTTTTCAAGTCTAGCCAGAAATTTGCAATTGGATTGAGGTCTGGACTCTGACTTGGCCACTTCAGAACATTAATTTTGCTGTTTTTAAGCCATTCCTGTGTAGCTTTGGCTTTATGTGTGGGGTCATTATCTTGCTGGAAAACAAATCTCCCAGGTCACAGTTCTCTTGCAGACTGCATCAGGTTTTCCTCCAGGATTTCCCTGTATTTCGCTGCATTCATTTTGGCCTCTACCTTCACAAGCCTTCCAGGGCCTGCTGCATCGAAGCATCCCTACAGCATGATGCAGCCACTACCCTGCTTCATGGTAGGGATGGTGTGTTTTTGACGATGTGCAGTGTTTGGCTTACACCAAATATAGCGTTTAGTCTGATGGCCCAAAAGCTCAATTTTGGTTTCATCAGACCATAGAACCTTCTTCCAGCTGACTTCAGAGTCTCCCACATGCCTTCTGGCAAACTCTGTCTGAGATCTCATGTCAGCTGTTTTTTTAAAAAAAAATTTGCTTTCTCTTTGCCACTCTCCCATAAAGCTGCGACTGGTGAAGCACCCTGCAGTTGCTGTCTGCGCAGTCTCTCCCATCTCAGCCACTGAAGCCTGTAACTCCTCCAGAGTTGTCATAGGCCTCTCTGTGTCCTCCCTCACTGGTCCCCTTCTTGCACAGTCATTCAGTTTTTGAGGATGGCCTGCTCGAGGCAGATTTACAGCTGTGCCATTTTCTTTCCAATTCTTGATGGTTGACTTCACTGTACTGCAAGATATATTCAGTGACTTGGAAATTTTGCTTGTATCCATCTCCTGACTTGTGCTTTTAAATAACCTTTTTGTGGAGTTACTTGGAGTGTTATTTTGTCTTCATGGTGTAGTATTTGT
This sequence comes from Hypanus sabinus, assembly GCF_030144855.1. Classification (NCBI taxonomy): domain Eukaryota; kingdom Metazoa; phylum Chordata; class Chondrichthyes; order Myliobatiformes; family Dasyatidae; genus Hypanus; species Hypanus sabinus. Next base: position 20,858,327 of record NC_082734.1, read on the forward strand.
CAGGATACTGACTCACCAGCAGTTCGACCTTCTTATTCTTCTGACTTTTAATGGTGGTTGGCAGTCCAATTTAAAGGTGCATTACCGCCACCAACTGGACTGGAGTCTGGTGTAGAGAGTTGGGAAATAAAACCCCTACTAGTTATTTATCAAATGAAAACTAAATTATTCCAGAAAGTCCTTAGATTGTAAATAATGAAAGACAATATTGTGAATTACTTCCGTAACTTAGTGAGGTCTTTAAATGAAAACTATCAACCTCCAAAGATAGTAGTGAATCCTGCATTTGATTTCTTTCAACCTCATATGCTTCACATTATAAAAAGAACCTGTTCAACTGTTTGATAATGATAAAAAAAACCTATACATCCTAGTGTGATGTTTTCCAACAAGATACAAGGAATAATTAAGCATAGGATGCCCAATTCTAAGTCGAGTCAATACATTCCTTCCCTTCTTGTTTTACCCCTTCTCCTATCGACCCAACAGTTTTATGTATTCTGTAGACATGTTTCCCCTTATGCCCATTATCCCACAAGTTTTGCCATAATCCCCTAATTCTTAGCCCCACCAACCCCTTAGCTTCTGATTTGCTGAGTGGAATGTCTATATCCACAGTTGACAGCTTTTTTGGCCAATCAACCTGCTCATTCCCCTCAATATCTCTATGTGCAGGGATACATAAGAAGCAGGTATGTAAACCAATACCCTGAATATGAAATAAAGTTTGAAGAGCTTCCAGCGGTAAATCTGACCTACTGTTAGAATGATCTGATGAATGAAAGGGTTAATTTATGAGAAGCATTTGTTGGCCCTGGGCCTGTACTTGTTGGAGTTTAGAAGAATGAAGGGGATCTTACTGAAACATCCTTTTTCACCTAAGTGTTGTTACAAAGTAGGTATGGTAGTGCCTCTACTTAGAAGTTTGTGAAGATTTGGCAAGTCTTCTAGAACTCCAACAAAGTTCTATAGAGTATCCTGACTGGTTGTATCACAGCCTTCTGTGGAAACACCAATGCCCATGAAAGGAAAAGCCTACAAACAGTAGTGGGTACAACCCAGTCCAAAATGGGTAAAGCCCTCCCCATAATTGAGCAGATCTACAAGAAGCACTGTTGCAGGTAAGCAGTATCCATCATCAAGGACCCTCCAACATCCAGGCCATGTTCTCTTCTTGTTGAAGGAGGTACAGGAGCCTTAGGTCCCACACCACCAGATTCAGGAACAGTTATTACCCTTCAATTCTCTGGCTCTTGAATGAGAGTGGATACTTCACTCATCCCTACACTGGACTGAGTCTACAAATGACTCACTTTCAAGGAATCTACAACTCACGTTCCCAATATTTATTTATTATTATTCTCTTTTTGGTATTTGCACAATTTGTTTTATTTTGCACATGGGTTGTTCGTCCATATTTGCTGGGTGTGGTTTTTCATTGATTCCATACCATTTCTTTGTATTTAATGTGACTATTCATGGGAAAATGGATCTCAGGATAGAACATGGTGACATATAGTGTTAATAAATTTACTTTGAATTTGAAACCTATTCAATATGGAAGGGTCTAGAGTGGGCTTGGAGTGCATGTTTTCTATACTGGGAGTGCTTAGGGCCAGAGGGCACAACTTTAGAATAGAAGGACATCCCTTCTGAGGAGAAATGCGGGAAAAAAAATCTTTAGCCAGAGGGTGGTGAATCTGTGGAATTCATTGCCACCAATGGTTGTGGAAGTCAGGTCATTGATAAACTTAAAGCAGAGGCTGATAGGTTCTGATCAGCAACTACGGCAAAGGTTACAGGGAGAAGGCAGGAGAATGAGGTTGAGAGGGATAATGATGGAATGGTGGAGCAGACACGATGGGCTGAATGGCCTAATTTTGCTCCTATGTCTTATGCTTTGTGGTTCTCTGACTGGCCAGCAGCTTCAGCGTTTTGCTTTGTAGTCCTGCATCTTCTTTATGATGGGCAGTTCGACATGGTCACTGTCCCCTCGGAGGGGACCTGGACACAATCAGCCGGCTCGACACAGCTTCCGTGTTCCTCCAAAACATTCCTGTCCAGGATCACAGTGGTCTGACAGCTCTTCCACATTCTGCTACCATCAAAACGCACACTCTCCTGGTCATCCTTAAACCCTGACTCCAGACCTAAAACTAAAACCTCCACTATGTGGTAGTATAGTGGTCAGTACAATGCTTTGCAGTACTAGCGACCCAGGTTCGATTCCCGCTTCCACCTGGGAGGAGTTTGTATGTTTGTCCCGTGACCGCGTGGGTTTCCCCCGGGTGTTCCAGTTTCCTTCCAAACTCCAAAGGCGTACCGGTTGGTGAGTTAATTGGTCATTGTAGATTGTCATATGATTAAATTGGGGAATTGCTGGATGGCACAGTTCAAAGGTCCAGAAAGGCCTATTTCACACTATATCTCAATAAATAAATAAAAAATCTTCCTTGTCTGTTCACGTGCATGTCTAAATGCCTCTTAAATATTGCATCTGCTTCCACTATCTTCTCAGCAACACAATCCAGCAGCTATCACTGTCTCTTTTAAAAAAATACTTGCCCCGTACAGCTCTTTTAAACTTTCTTCTTCATCTTAAAGCTATGACTGTCACTATCTGACATAAAAGAATTTGGGTAAAAATCTCTGTGTAAAAGAATCTCTTTACCCTATCTATCTGTCTCATAATCTTATAAACCTCTGTCAGATGTCCCTTCAGCCTCTGCCGCTCCATGGAAAACAACCCAAGTTTGTTCAACCTCTCCTTATACCTCATGCCCTCTAATGTAGGCCATGTTCTGGCAAACCTCTTCTGTTTCCTCTCCAAAGTCTCCATTTCCTCTGTAATACTGCAGCCAGAACTGCATGCAATACTCCCAGATATAACCCAACCAAAGTTTTACACATCTGCAACAATGGCCAATAAAAACAAATATGCTCTTTGCCTTTTTACCACCCTCTCCACTCTTGTTGCCACTGTCAGGGAGCTGAGGAGCTGCACCCCAGATTTCTCTGTACAGCAAAGCTAAAAAGGGTCCTGCCTTTCCTCTTACATCTGACCTCCGAAAGTGCAACACCTCATACTTGTCTAGATTATACTCAATCTGCCATTTCCAAATGATTTACACCTACTGTATCTTTGACAGCCTTCCTCACTGTTCACAACTGCACCAATTTTTATGTTGTCTGCAAACTTACTGAACAGCTGATCTACGTTTCCAACACAACCATTTATGTATAACACCAAAAGCTGAGGATCCAGCACAGACCGTTGTGGAATACCAATGGTCTTGGACCTCCATGTCAGAGAAGCGCCCTTCACCACTGTCCTTTGACTTGTATGACCAAGCCAATATAAGTGCAGATGGTCAAGTCATCAGTGGATCCCATGCACCTTAAGCTTCTGGATCAGCCTATAAACGAGGGACCTTGTTGAATACTTTACTATACTATATATACAACCTCCACTACCCTGCCCTCATCAATCATCTTTTATACTGCTTCTTTTAAAAATCATGTAGAATTGTTTTTTCTTGTGAATGCTGCGTATATGATGTTACATGCTGGTTTAACACTGCTGCAAGTAAATTTTTCATTGCACCTGTGCATGTGACAATAAACTTGACTTGGCAAGACCATACTGATGTCCTATTAAACGGGGGCGACGGAGGAGAACCCAAGTGCGGGACACTGGCACGTCGACTCAGTTGGGGAGGCTGGCGTAGACCTGAACGTAGAGCAGGAAACCAGAGGATCTTGACAAGCAGACGGGATTCACAGGGACTCTCTAGAAACTAGAGCGGAACTTAGAACTACCGGTTCTAATCGGAACAGGGAACGAAGTATCATACGAGAACTGACCAATGAACTGGCAACCTGTGATAGAGTCGTCATTGTATTTGCTTCCCAGTAATTGGGTAACTAGCAGCAATTGACTGAAATTGGGGCATGATCAGGGAGAAAGAAGTGTTAAAGGGGAATGGCCAACCGGAACCATGACATGTCCCTAACGAGTCACAGAGTCATAGAAAAGTACAGCACAGAAATTGGCCCTTTGGCCCATCTAGTCAGTACCAAACCATTTAAACAGCCTACTCCCATCAACCAGCACCAGGGCTATAGTCCTCCATACCTCTTCCATCCATGTACCTATCCAAACTTCTCTTAAAGATCGAAATTGAGCTCGCATGCGCCAGTTGTGCTGGCAGCTTGTCCCATACTCTCACGACCCTCTGAGTGAACAAGCTTCCCCTCACGTTCCCTTTAAACTTTTCACCTTTCACCCTTAACCCATGACCTCTGGTTGCAGTCCTACCCAACCTCAGTGGAAAAAGCCTGCTTGCATTTACCCTATCTATACCCTGTGTAATTGAGTATATACCTCTATCAAATCTCCACTCAATCTTCAACATTCCAAAGGATAAAATCCTAACCTATTCAATCTTTCCTGTAACTCAAGCCCTCCAGACCCGGGAACATCTTTGTAATTTTTCTGTGTACACTTTCACCCTTATTTAGATCTTTCCTGTAGATAGGTGACCAAAACTGCACACAGTTCTTCACATTAGGCCTAATCAATGTCTTAACCAACTCCTGTACTCAATACTTTGATTTATGAAGGCCAATGTGCCAAAAGTTTTCTTTACAACCCTATCTACCTGTGATGCTACCTTCAATTATTTGTGGACCTGTATTCCCATATCTCTTTACTCTACCACAATCCTACTGTTCACAGTGTAAGACCTGCCCTGGTTGGTTCTACCAAAGTGCAACTCCTCACACTTGTCTACATTATATTCCACCTGCCATTCTTCAGCCCGTTTTTCCAGCTGACCCTGATCCCCCTGCAAGCCATGATAGCCTTCCTCATTGTCCACTACACCCCCAATCTTGGTGTCATTTGCAAATTTGCTAATTGTCATCCAGATTGTCGATATAGTTGACAAACAACGGACCCAGCACCGACCCCTGCGGCCGTCCACTAGTCACATGCCTCCAGTCAGTGAGGCAACCATCTACTACCCCTCTGGCTTCTCCCACAAAGCCAATGACTAACCCAGTTTACTAGCTCATCTTGAATGCTGAGCGACTGAACCTTCTTAACCAATCTCCCAAGCAGGACCTTGTCAAATGCCTCACTGATATCCATGCAGACAACATACACTGACTCTCCCTCATCAACTTTCCCAGTAACTTGCTCGAAAAACTCTATAAAATTGGTTAGACATGATCCACCAGGCATGAAGCTATGCTGACAATCCTTAATCAGTTCATGTATATTCAAATACTTATATATCCGGTCCCTTAAATTACCTTCCAATAACCTTCTCACTACTGATGCCAGCCTATAATTTCCTGGTTTATTTTTAGTGTTTCTAAAACACTGGAACAATATTGGCTATCCTTCAAACCTCTGGCACCTCACCTGTCACCTAAGGAAGAATTAAAGAATTAAATATCTCTGCTATGGCCTTTGCAATTTTGGCACTTGCCTCCCACAGGGTCCAAGGGAATACCTTGTCTGGCCTTGGGGATTTATCCACCCCAATTTGTCCCAGGACAGCCAAAACCTCCTCCTCCGTGATCTGTACAGAGTCTGTGACCTCCCTGTTGCTTGCCTCACGTCTATAGACTGTGTCCATCTCTTGAGTAAATACAGATGCAAAAACTCATTTTAGATCTCCCCCATTTCTTTTAGCTCCACACATGGATGACCATTCTGATCTTCCAAAGGACCAATTTGTCCCTTACAGTCTTTTTGCTCCTAACTTTTCTGTAGCATCCCTTAGGATTCTCCTTCACCTTGTCTGCTAGCGCAACCTCATGTCTCCTTTCCATCCTCCTGATTACTTTCTTAAATGTTCTCTCGTATTTCTTATACTCCAAAAGCACCTCAATTTTTCTTACTTGCTTATACCTACTATTCACTTTTTCCTTAACCGGGGCCTCCATATCTCTTGAAAACCAAGAGCTTTTATCATTATCTTTTATTCTGACTGGCCCATACAGGCTTTGTACTCTCAAAGTTTCACTTCTGAAGGCCTCCCACTTACCAAGTACACCTTAAAAAAAGCCTATACCAATCCACACATTCCTGATACCATCAAAACTGGCCTTTCTCCATATCAATCCACAGACCAGACGTAACTTTTTTCCATATTTACTTTGAAACTAATGGCATTGTGATCACGAGATGAAAAGTGTTCCCTTATACAAATTTATTCCACCTGTCCTGTCCCTTCCCTAATAGCAGATCAAATATCACACTCTTTCTCTTTAGGACTTACACATGATGATTAAGGAAACTCCCCAGAAAGCATTTGACAAACTCTATCCCACCTAGTCCCAGTCAATATGTGTTAAAATCATCCACTATAAAGATCTTATGTTTCTTGTAACAATCTGCGATCTCTCTGCAAACTTGTCCTTCTAAATCCCTTGGACTCTGTGTGCTCAGTAATATAGCCCCATTAGTGTGGTCATTCCTTTCTTATTTCTTCATTCCACCTATAATGCCTCACTAGATGAGTTCTCCATTCTGTCCTGACTGAGCACTGTAGAGATATTTTCTCTGAATAGTAATGCCACCCCTCCTCCTTTAATACCTCCCGGCTCTGTCGAGTCTAAAACAATGGAACTCTGGAATATTGAGCTGCCAGCCCTGCCCCTCTGCAACCAAGTCTCCTTAATGGCTACAATATCATAATTCCAGGTGTTGATCGATGCCCTGAACTCATCTGCCTTTCTAACAATGCTTCATGCATTGAAATGCACGCAGCTCGGGGGAATAATCACATCATGATCAACCTTTTGATTCCTGACTTTGTCTGAGGTCTGAAACATTTGCCTCCACAACCTCTCCACTAACTGTTCTGCACTCTGGTTCCCATCCCCCTGCAACCTTAGTTTAAACCCCACCGTGCAGCACTATCAAACCTTCCTACTAGGTCCTTCCTAGTAGTGCCCTTCCAGTTCAGATGCAAACTGTCTCTTCTGTAAAGCTCCCACCTTCCTTGGAAGAGAGTCCAATGGTCCAAAAATCATATCCCCTCCCAGCTCTTTAGTCACGTGTTAAACTGTATAATCTTCCTATTTCTGGCCTCACTACCATGTGACCCAGGTAGCAATCCTGAGATCTCAACCCTGGAGGTACCACCTAACTCCCTGAACTCAGTTTGCAGAGCCTCATTACTCTCTGTATCTAGGTCATTGGTACTTACACGGACCACAACCTCTGGCTGTTCACCCTTCCTCTGTTAGGTCATACCCCCCAACCGTATCCAAAGTGGTATACCTGTTGTTGAGGGTATGGCCACAGGGGTACTCTGTTGAACTCTTTTCAACCCTTTTCCCTTTCCTGACTGTTACCCAGTTTCCTCTCTATATGTCCTATAGATCACCCCCTCAGCACCCCAGATGATCCGGACTTCATCCAGTTCCAGCTCCCATTGCTTAACGTGGAGGTTAGCAGTTGCAGATGGATGCACGTTTTGTAGTTGTAGTCGTCAGGTACACTGGAGATTTCCTTGCCTTCCCACATCCCTCACGAGGAGCATTCCATTATCTTGCCTTGCATTTCTACTGTTCTAACTGAGCAAATATAAAGAAATTACAACAATAAACTGCAGGGATTCTGCTTACAGCTTTTTTTTGCCTTCTCTCACTCAACTCTCCTCATTGAAGAACTAAAGAATGAAAAAAAACCCTGCTGTAACTCTGACCAGTCCACTGGTGGCTGCTCCAATGATGCTTGCCCCCTGCCTTACTTTAATTTGTTCTTGCCAGTCAATCCTGAACACTGATTGGCTGCTGCTCAAAGCACCAAAGTGCTGTGAGTACCTGAGTGAGCTACATCTTATTAGGCTTCCAATCTCTGATTGGGTGCTGCTCCAAACACTTTTCCAAATGCGAGCAAACCCTATCGCTAAGAATTGTCTCCAGTAATTTCCCTACCCCTGACATCTACTTCCAGTAGAAGTGGTAGAGGCAGGTTCGATATTGTCATTTAAAAAAAAAATTGGATAGGTATATGGACAGGAAAGGAATGGAGGGTTATGGGCTGAGTGCAGGTCGGTGGGACTAGGTGAGAGTAAGCGTTCGGCACAGACTAGAAGGGCCGAGATGGCCTGTTCTGTGCTGTAGTTGTTATATGGTTATAAGGATCACTGGCTAATTTCCTGGAGTGCCCTTAATGCCCTTCTTAAACAAATGAGCAAACCTTGTAATTCTCCAGACATCGGATATATCATACCTTGTCTCTCAGTAACCTGGGATCAATTCTATCAGGACTTATCCAGTTTCAAGTTCAAAGTTAATTGTCATTCAAATATATATGAATACAGGAAAACAAAACAGAGTTACTGCAGAGCCAAGGTACAAAACAAGGTACCAAAAGTCATGCACAGCATGAGGTGCATATAGCACATATAAGACTGCAGTACAATACAGTCACACGAAAAATATAGTCCAAGTCTCTGAGTCCACGTTGCAGCAGTCTGCAGTTGAACACAATATAATTTGCCTTCTATTGAGCAAACACTGGAGAGCAGCACCAAAGCCAGCATGTGCCTCCAGCACCGACTCCGATACTCCCTCCTGGATGGCTGCGAACTGCAATGCTGTGGCTTGATGCCTGGTCTTCCACCGAGCAACCACTAGAGGGAGCACCGACACTATGCCACACCACCTCTAACACCGACCGACGCCTCTACCCTGGACGTCCGCAAACAGGCGACACAGCGGCTGGAGGCCTCGTCCTTGCTATAACTGAGGCCACGTAGCTCTCCCGCCATCGGATCTGCCAACAGTGAACCAGACTTACAGCATTTCACATCACCAATGTCCAACAGGGTCTTGCGACCACAAGAAAAGCGACTAAGACAATCACTCGCTGTTACTGTCTTCACGCACCGACGCTGACATCTCTCCTGCAGCAGGCAGCACAAAGTCCAGTTCCTTCATTTTCTCCACCAATAAGCAACTCTCTGATGGGGTAGACCTGCAGTACTTTGAGTTCTTAATGTCCAGCAGGCTATTGTAATTGTAAAAAATATGCTTAAAAAGACAACAGCACCTTTGTTTGGCCCTGTCTGAGAGTGTGCCTTCTTACCATTAAAAGACCTATCGCTTCCTCCATTTTATATAATAATTATACTCTGGGAAAATCAGCATACAGCTCCCTTATCTCTCCATGTCCACGCCTTACCACTTACTCAATACTGGTGTGAAGTATTAACTTCACATCTTGCACCCTCCCCTTCATTAACCAGAGCTCTTGTCTGACCAAGCTTAATGAATGTTTCAAAAAAAAAAACCACAGGGGTATCAACATGGGCAAGTGCAGTGGTTTCTGTGGACTTCGAAGAGCCTCTGACAGGGTGCCACATAGGGCACTGGGCCCCTCAGGGTCAAAGGTAAAAGGGTAAAATGGACCCAAAATGGCCTTGGTGATGGGAGATAGGGTTATCTTTTAAGTTTTTTAAAATTTTTATTGAACACAAACAAAAAACACTAAACATATGCTAACAAAGCCAGGGAAGCAACAAATATGTAACTATTAACTTTAAATATACAAATAAACAAGAAAATCCACTCTATATACTGTTGGACAGAAGGAACTATTTCTAAAAGGAGTCACAAAACAGAAAGATTTAGGGATAACCCGAAATGCTGACAAATTTGTAGGGTCTTTACAGCTTTCTGTTTATGGGAAGTTTTCAGAGTATTAACGTATAGTTTGAAGTCTGATGTAAAAAATATAATTGAAGGTTTCTTATTGCTGTATTTACATTTATGGATATAAAATTTGCTGTAAATTAACAAAAGATTTATGATAAAGAAATGATCCCTATGAGATTTGGTATTATTAGTAAACCCAAATAAGACATTTTCAAAACAAAAAGTAAAATTCGCATTAATATATTGATCTATAAATTGAAAGACATCAACCCAAAATGTTTTAACATATTCGCAATCCCAAAACAGATTAAATAAATCCTCTGGATGTAAACCACAAAAAGAACAGTTAGTTTCAATATCAGAATTAAACTTCATCAAATAAACATTGGTTGGGTAATATCTATGTATAATTTTAAATGAAATTTCTTTAATTTTATTCCTCAATAAAAATTTATTAAATAATTAAAAAAAACTCCCCAAGCGACTATTTCAAAAACTAACAGCTGTAGGAATAGAAGTAATGTCTTTTTGAAACAAACTTCTAATACCTCTATTATTTTTTTTAAAAGAGGGAGGAAAACAGCTGTGCTGGATGGATCCAAGCTGGGTAATTCAACTGACGTATTTCTAAACAACACAATTGCACAAGAGAGAACTGCATGCATGGTGTCAGTCTCGAGAGACCATAGATCTGTGCCTGGAGTTTCCAGGGCGCAGGCCTGGACAGGGTTGTATGGGAGACCGGCAGTTGCCTTCCCGATGTTGTCCAAGGGAAGGGCACTAGGACCCATGCAGCTTGGCTGCCGGTGACGTCACACAGCAATGTGTTGTTCAGTGCTTTGCTCAAGGACACAAACACGCTGCCTCAGTCAGCTGAGGCTTGAACCAGTGACCTTTAGGTTACTAGTCTGATGCCTTGCCCACTAGGCCACGTGCCTGCATGCATAACAACAGCAAATTCATTTGGAGTCACAGGAAATTTAAAGGTGGATAAAAACTCAGTATAACTCAATAAAGTACCACTTGAATTAAATAACTGTTTAACTAACAAAATACTGGTGACAGCAGAACATTTAATTCTGTGAGCAGGGAGTTACGCACCACAGAAAGAGACCCTTAGAGATGAGAGGTGTGACTTCAAAGGAGATGTGCGCAGCAAGTTTCTTTACATAGAGCAGTGGGTGCCTGGAATACACAGACGGGGGTTGTGGTGGGGACAGGGACGATACAGACATTTAAAAGACTAATAGTTAGGCACATGAAGGGAATGGAGTCAAATTGACATTGTGTAGGCAGAAAAAATTAGTTCAGTTACACATTTAATTAGGTCAGCTCAACATCATGGGCTAAAGGGTCCGATTCTTGCTATACTATGTTTTGTGATCCAGGAGTGTTGTAATGTGAGTATTATTAGAGGTAAGTTAATACTAATCGGGGAGCTGTTGGTAGCAAGAGGCGGGATCCGGGGTTGGCGGGTCTTTTTACTCCCAGTATGCATTGTATATAGTCCTCCACCCAGGCCGCACGAGGTACCTGGAAGCCTCTGTATTGTAAATATCATTTGCCGTCCCAGATAAAGATGCTCTTTTGGCCATCAAGTTGTCGAGAGGTCTTTTTGTAAAGTAGAAGTTATCATAAGGAGATATTGCCTGGGATGGAATATTTCAGTTACAATGAGAGATTGGATCGGCTGACGCAGACAGAGAGTGCGGATCGTGAAGAAATAGAAGATACTACAAAGAAATTGGAAGTCACTTGGGTTTGGATTTTGTGGTCTTTATAGTTAATATCATAGCAATTTTACTGCATACTATTTTAATGCAAGGTGCCCTGATGCCAACAGTAGAGTCTTTGAACCAGCAGTCAGACAGAAAGCAGTCACCAGCACACTCTGTGCTATGAGCTGCCTCCCATGGCTTCAATCTGGCGTCGTTTCAGGGTCTAAGACTTCCCACTCTACTGGTCCAGGTACTCACCACAGCTGCTTCCGAATTGCCTGACCTTTCAGCGACTCTACGTTGAAGTTGTTGGTCCGGGCGGGCATGATGAAGAACGCAATGACGGTCACGATGCTCTGATGAGTCTGAAACAACAAGTTTTACAATGTGAATCGTTCTGCATGAGATGAACACGGCCTCAGGTCATTTCTGATGACACCAGCTATAATAATAAATGCATGGATGTTTGGCAATCGTCATTTCCTTGCATTATCTGTATGGGCTTTTATAAGGTCCTGGTAGGCTGCAGTGGAAAATTAGATCGCATGAAATCTCAGAAGAGCTGGTTAATTGGATCTATATGGTAGAAAGCAGAGAATGGTAGCAGCATGGAAAGGTAAGGCAGAGGTTGATAGATCCTTGGTTGGTCAGGGTATTCAGGGATACAGGGAGAAGGCAGGAGGTTGGGGCTGAGAAGGAAGATGAATCAGCCATGATGAAATGGTGGAGCAGACTTGATGGGTCAAATGGCCTAATTCTGCTCCTATATCTTACGGTCTTATCTGTCGGGGTTGTGGTAGTGTCAGAAACATTAGTGGCATTTAAGAAACTCTTAATGTATCTATCTAAGAAACTCTTAGATAGGCACATGGATGATAGAAGAATGTAGGAGAGAAGGGTTAGATTGATCTTAGAGTAGGTTAAAATGTTGGCACAACATTGCTGCCTGAAAGGCCTGTACTGTGCTGTAATACTCTATGTTCTATGATGATGATGGAAGATTCTTTTGGACTGGAGGCCCGTGGCTTGTGGTGTGCCTCAGCGGCCGGTGCTGAGCCCATTACTATTTGTCATTTACTATATCAATAATTCCAATGAGAATGTCCAAGGCATGGTTAGTATGTTTGTGGGTGACACTAAAATAGGCTGTAGAGTGGATAATGAAGAGAGTTATAAGACCATAAGATATAGGAGCAGAAGTAGGCCATTCAGCCCATCGAGTCTGCTCCGCCATTCAATCATGGATGATCCTATCCTTCCAGTCATCCCCACTCCCCTGCCTTCTCCCCTTTGATGCCCTGGCTAATCAAGAACCTACCCATCTCTGCCTTAAATGCACCTAATGACTTGGCCTCCACAGCCGCTCGTGGCAACAAATTCCACAGATTTACCACCCTCTGACTAAAGTAATTTCTCTGCAGCTCTGTTCCAAATGGTTGTCCTTCATTCTTGAAGTCATGCCCTCTTGTCATAGACTTCCCTACCATGGAAAATAACTTCGCCATATCTAATCTGTTCAGGCCTTTTAACATTCCGAATGTTTCTATGAGATCCCCCCCTCATTCTCTTGAACTCCAGGGAATACAGCCCAAGAGCTGCTAGATGTTCCTCATATGGTAACCCTTTCATTCCTGGAATCATTCTCGTGAATCTTCTCTGAGCCCTCTCCAACACCAGCATATCCTTTATAAAATAAGGAGCCCAAAACTCCAAGTTATCAGAAATTAAAGAGAGACTTTGAGCAGCGAGGTAAGTGGGCGGAGAACGGCAAATAAAATTTAAATTGAATAAGTGAGGCTTGTTTTTGCGAAGACAAATAAGGGCGGGACTTTCACAGTGAATGGTAGGGCCCTGGAAAATGTTGTAAAATGGAGCGACCTTGCAGTCCAAGTACACAGATCGATGAAAGTGGCATCGCAGGTAGGTAGTAGGGTGGCTGAGGCAGCTTTGGCATGCTGGCTTTCATCAGTAGGCACTGAGTATAGAAGGTGGGATGTTGTGTTGTAATTGGATATGATATTGGTGAGGCCACATTTGGGAAGGGTCTTGGCCCAAAACATCGACTGTACTCTTTTCCATCGATGCAGCCTGGCCTGCTGAGTTCCTCCAGCATTGTGTGTGCATTGCCCGGATTTCCAGCATCTGCAGTCTTTCTCTTGTCTGTGTTTGGAATATTGTGTTCAGTTTTGGTCAGGAAAGATGCCAGTTAGCTGGAAAGTGTGTAGAGAAGACTTGTGAGGATGTTGCTGGGACTTGAGGAACTCAGTTATAGAGAGAGGTTGTTCAGGCTAAGAAGTTATTCAGTGGTGTGTAAGAGAATAAGGGGTGATTTTAGAGACGTTTATAAAGTTTTGGAGCACAAAAAGGGAGAATATGCAGAGACTTTTACCCAACATTGGAGAATTAGTAGCTGGAGGGCATAGGTTTAAGGTGAGAGGGGTAAGATTGAAAGGGACATGAGGGGCAATGGTTTCCACACAGTAATTGGAATGTGTTTCCAGAAGAAGTGTCTGAGGCAGGAACACTTATAAAATATAAAATTGAATTGGACAGGTAGATGGATAGAAAGAGTTTAGAGAGGTATGGGCCAATATAACCAACATCTCGGTCACCATGGACCAGTTGGGCTGTAAGGCCTGTTTCCCTGCTGTATGTCTCGATGAGTTCTAATTCCTCAATAGGTCTTCTGATTTCTTTCAATGTTCTGTTTCATCGTGGGAAAGGACTTAGACCCAGCAAGGATGAGGGTTTCCAGGCCAAGAATTGACTTTATTACTTACATCCTTCATATACGTGAAAAGTAAAAATCTTCACGTTACATCTCCATCTAAATGTGCACTGTGCAATTTAGAGTAATTTATAATAAATATTATGTACAACAGGATAGTCAATATAACATAGAAATACAGTTGTGTCAACACGAATTAATCAGTCTGATGGCCTGGTGGAAGAAGTTGTCCCAGAGCCTGTTGGTCCTGGTTTTTATGCTGTGGTACCATTTCCCAGATGGTAGCAGCTGGAACAGTTTGTGGTTGGAGTGACTCAGGTCCCCAATGATCCTTCAGGCCCTTCTTACACACCTGTCTTTGTAAGTGTCCTGAATAGTGGGAAGTTCACAACTGCAGATGCACTGGGCTGTCCGCAACACTCTCTGCAGAGTTCTGTGATTGAGGGAAGTACAGTTCCCATACCGGGCAGTGATGCAGCCAGTCAGGATGTTCTCAATTGTGCCCCTGTAGAAAGTTCTTAGGATCTGGGGGCCCACAAGCAAACTTCCTCAACCTTCTGAGGTGCTGTTGAACCTTTTTCACCACACAGCTGGTGTGTACAGACCACGTGAGATCCTCGGTGACGTGTATGCCGAGGAATCTAAAGCTGTGCACCCTCTCAACCTTGCTAGGGAAGCTAGCAGATGGTGGAGCTTCCCGGCCTCAGTTGTCCTTGTCCTTCTCTGTGCTGGCTTTGGAGTTGCTGTTGACAACCTGCTGCAATGTATTTGTGTGTCACAGCATTGCCCAGTTACTGCTTTGTTTATACCTAAAGCTGTAGCCCTTCTCCCCGGACTCCTTTTCTTACTCCTAGGATCGATGATGGATGACCCTTCCACCTCCACTCACCAGCAGAATCGCACATTGTCTTACGCAGGGTCAGAGAGGGGTCTCACCTTTAGGAGATAGTTGAGTCGTGCCAGGGCCTCAAGAAATACATCAACCCCTTTGTTTCTGAACTCATAACGGCCAGCAGTGAAGAAATATAGGGTCTTATCCAGATCAAAATCCAAATGGCTAAATAAATCAAAAGAAAGACGGTTAAAATTTAGTATTCACTGCTTGGACAATTAATTTTATTTGCCGCGACTGCAAACTCAGGAGCATTTCCTGCTGCTCAGAGAGCTTGTCTGTCTGAGTGCTGCTGGGATGCGATGGACTGGACCCTACTTCTGCCAGTACAGACACAGTCAAGGGAGGAGTTACAGGCCTGTGGTGGAACTTGCTGGACATAGAGCGATGATTAGAGGGGAAAGTTGAGTAAGATGGAGATAAACAGAGTTGAGGGATGAGGCACGGTGCTGGCCTCAGGAGCTGTCGGTGTGGAGAAAGCTGCTGGTCGGTTTTCCCTGAGAGAGAATGCGGGCCAAGGGTGTGTAGAGTGACTGTGACATGTTGAGTTTGAAGTGGCTTAAGCTCAGTATTTAACAGCACATCTGGCTTTGTGTTAACAGTTTTGAAACCCGTGCAGCAGACGAGCCTTGACAAGCAGGAAAATTTAAACTGTGCCTCCATAGCAAATAAAAAACAGAAAATGGAAAGTGCCGGAAAACAGCAGGTCAGGCAGCATCCGTGGGAAGATCACCCTTCACAACATCCATCAGCTCCAACAAGATTCCGTCACTGGATACATTCCCATTCCCTTCCAGCACTTAACAGGGATCACTCCCTCTGTTACTCCACTGTACTCTTTCTGTCCCCACCAACCACTCGCCGTCATACAGCAGGTTCCCATGTAGCTGCAGACCCTACCCTTTCACCTCCTCTCTTCCCACCACCCCAAGACCAGATGTTCTCCCCAGGTAAAACTTGTATTCTTCTCATTTTGTATTTTCTCATGGAGAGAGATTACAAAAATCTGAGGTGCAAAGGGACTTGGGAGTCCTTGTGCAGGATTCCCTAAAGGTTAACTTGCAGGTTGAGTCGGTGGTGAGGAAGGCAAATGCAATGTCAGCATTCATTTTGAGAGGACTAGAATATAAAAGCAAGGATGTGATGTTGAGACTTTGAGGCACTGGTGAGGCCTCACTCAGAGTACCTTGAGCGTGTTGTTGTTTGAATTTCCAGCATCTGCAGATTTCCTTGTGTTTGCAGAGTATCGTGAGCAGGTTTGGGTCCCTTATCTTAGAAAGGATGTGCTGAAACTGGAGGAGCGTTCAAAGAAGGTTCATGAAAATGATCTGAGGATCAAACAGCTTGTTGTATGAGGAGAATTTGATGGCTCTGGGCCTGTGTTCACCAGAATTCAGAAGAATGAGGGGTGGCCTAATTGAAACCTGTTGAATGGTGAAAGGCTTTGACAGAGAGGATGTGGAGAGGATGTTTCCTGTGGTGGGAGAGTCTAATATCAGAAGGTTCAGCCTCAGAATAGAGTGGTGTCCTTTCTGAATGGAGATGAGGAGGAGTTTCTTTAGCCAGAGAGAATTCTGTGGAATTTGTTGCCACGGGCAGCTGTGGAGACCAAGTCTCGATGTACATTTAAGACAGAGGTTGATAGATTTTTGATTGGTCAGGGCATGAAGGGATATGGGGAGAAGGCAGGAGAACGGGGCGGAGAGGAAAAAATGCATCAGCCATGATAAAGTGGCAGAGCAGACTCGATGGGCCAAATGGCCTAATTCTTCTCCTGTATCTTATGGTCATTCAATGCACTGCATCACAGTGTGGTTTCCTTGACACTGGGGAAACCAAGTGCAGGCTGGGTGATCACACTATGCAGCACCTGTCCTCGTCCATGGAGGACATTTGAATTCACCATTCCATTTTCTCTTTGTCTGTGCCCTCCTGCTCTGTTACACCCAGACCCATGCAAGCCCAGGAAACAACACCTCAACTCCATCTGGGCACAGTGCAGTCTTAATATTGAATTCTAGGTTTATAGAACATAACAACACAGTAAGGCCCTTCAGCCCAGGATGTTGTGCTGACCTTTGATCCTACTCTAAGATCATTCTGACACTTCCCTTCTATGTATCGCTCTCCTTTTTTCTATCACCTATGACAGCTAGTTGAGATTCTGCCTCGGTTTCAGTGACTGGGTTCAATCCTACACTGTAGTACTGTGCGTGGAATGAACATTCCCCCTTTGACCACATCGGTTTCCTCTGGGCACTTTGATTTTACCCATAATGCAAAGGTGCCAGTTGATGGGTTGACTGGCAGCTATACATTGTCCCAGTGTGCAGGCAAGGAGGGAGTTGATTGGAATAAGACTAAAATAGGATTAATGAGGGTCAATGCCAGATTAGGTAGGCTGAAGACCTACGTTTGTGCTAAATTTGACAGCTTGGCTCAATCCCATTCTACAACAAAAGTAAACTACCAACTCACAAATTGTAAACACAAAGTACACTGCAGATGCTGTGGTCAAATCAACAAGTACATGTCCATACACATGTTGGATATATTTCGGATATGTCCATACATGGCCTCTACTGCCATGATGAGGCCAAACTCAGGCTGGAGGAGCAACACCTCGTATACCGTCTGGGTAATCTCCAGCCCCTTGTTATGAACATCGAATTTTCCAACTTACGGTAATTCCCTTCCTCCCCCTTCCCCCATCCCACTTTCACCCTGCCTCCTCTTCTAGCTGCCTATCACCTCTCTCATGATTCTGCCTTCTTCTACTACCCATTGTGCTTCCTCTTACATTCCTCCTTCATCTCTCCTGCCTATCCCCTCCCTGCTTCTCCTCCCCCACCCTTGATCTTTCCTCTGATTGGTTTTCCACCCTTACCCCACCTTCTTTATAGGGCCCCTGCCCCCTCCTTCTTCAGTCCTGATGAAGGGTCTTGGCCCGAAACGTTGACTGCTCGTTTCCACGGATGCTGCCCGACCTGCTGAGTTCATCCAGCTTGTTTGTACGTGTTGATTTAACTCGCAGATTGTACCTGCTCACAGAAACAACAGCACCCACCTTAAAGTTTACAAACTTTAATAACCAAAGGGTACCACAGTAGCATAGTGGAGCATCTGTGGGGGCAGCAGCCATCATTAAGGACCCCCCCCCATCACCCAGGACATTCCTTCTTCTCATTCCGACCATCAGGAAGGAAGGCACACACTCAACAATTCAGGAACAGCTTCTTCCCTTCTGCCATGAATGGACTTTGAACCCACTAACACTACCTCACTACTATTTTTTCCCTCTTTTTTCTCTTTTTGCACTACTTATTTAATTCAACTTTTAAAATATATATTTACAAAGTTAAATTAATATGTATTTCTTATTATAACTTATATTTTTTATTACTATGTATTGCAATGTACTGCTGCCACAAAACATAAAATTTCACAGCATATGCTGGTGATATTAATCCTGATTTTGATTCTGAAACGAATTAATAAAGGGTATTGGCCCAAGTCATAAAACTGCCATGTACACTACCTCACTATTTTCCACATTCTTTTTGCACTAATTTGTTTTTTAAATATATATTTCTTATTGGCACAGAAGCTGTGTACAAGAAAGACCAGAGTTGTCTCTACTTCCTGAGGAGACTGTGGTTCTTTGGAGTATGCAGGCCTCTCCTTCACGTGTTCTACCAGTCTGTTGTCACCAGTAAAGTCTTCTATACAGTGGTGTGCTGAGGCAATGGCTTCCACACAGGTGATGCCAACAGGCTCAATAAACTGATTAGAAAGGCTGGCTCTGTTACAGGAGTCAAACTGGACACACTGCAGGCTGTGGTAGAACAAAGGACCCTGTGGAAAATCCTGGCAATTCTGGACAATGTTTCTCACCCTCTGCATGCCTCCTTGGTTGAACAGAAGAGCACTTTCAGTAATAGAGTAAAACAACTGTGCTGCTCCAAAGAGTGCTATATGAGGCCATTCTTACCCTCGGCTATTAGGCTCTATAATGAGTCAACATATGGCCAGGGAAGTGATGACCCCTCCCCCCCCTGTTAGACTGCTTGAGGTTACTGATTTTTTATTCTTTCTACTTCTCTTCTAATATTTATATCTGTGCATTTGTAATGCTACTGTGACATTGTAATTTCCTCTGGGATCAATAAGTATCTATCAGCCTATCTATCTTATTGTAACTTTATAGAATTTTATTATCAAGTATTGCACTGTACTGCTGCCACGAAACAACAGATTACATGACACATGCCAGTGATATTAAAACTAATTCTATTTCTTATTTTGACATCGACTGTTCATTCCTCACCATGGATGCTGCCTGACCTGCTGAGCAGCATTTTGTGTGTTGCTCAAGATCAGCAGAATCTCTTGCGACACTGAGGTAGGTAGACATTGTGAAAGCACTTGAGAATTTATGTAAAATTATTTTCTGTGAGAACAAGAATCACAAACCAAACTGCCATTCAGAACCAGGTTGTGAACTTGGCAACCAGCCCACTGTTAAACATTCAAAATAAATTACTGCCTTGGACGGGATTGACACGTGGAGCAATGGTTTGAAAGGTCTGCAGTGAAGTCAGGAGAATGGAGATGGACATTTAGAGGAACGCCACAGCTCCACGGAGACAATAACAATAGAAGGGGCCCTCTTACCCATAGAAATGGCCTCGGATAAACTCCTGAATCCGCATCTTGCTTGTGGAATGCAAATTCTGGAACTCATGTATTACAGCGAATCTCTTCAAATTCAATCCATTTGGAGTGACCACATCTGTGGAAAGAAAGGAGAAAGTTATTAACTCAGAGAGTCTGTTTTGGAACAGGAATTTTCAATCAATTCCATGCATAATGGGCACTAATACCAACAACTCTGAGAGGGACTACTTCTGAGACCAACAGCCAAACACGAGCCCAGGCCAAAACCTGCCCAATATGGAGACAGTACCCATCCTGATATTTCTGCATCCCAACCAGTCCCAGATAACCCCAACCTGACAGTGACCTCAACCCAATGATCTGCCAGCCAGGAAAGCTCCAATCTAGCATCACCCATCTCCTCAGTCTAATTAAAGAGACCAATTAAAGGGACTCTTTTGCCCAGGGCTTCTAAACCCATCTATTGCACTTTCCCCCACTGCCACCTAGGAAGTGCATTCCAGGGGCCCATCTCGCACTATGTCCCACTCATCTCTCATCTTAAATAAATGCTTTTAGTATTAAATTTGTTTTGGGCTCCTTATTTTAGAAAGGATATACTGACATTGGAGAGGGTTCAGAGAAGATTCACGAAAATGATTCCAGGAATGAAAGGGTTACTGTATGAGGAATGTCTAGCAGCTCTGGGGCTGTATTCCCTGGAGTTCAGAAGAATGAGGGGAGACCTCATAGAAACATTGCAATGTTAAAAGGCCTGAACAGATTAGATATGGCTAAGTTATTTCCTATGGTAGGGGAGTCCAGGACACGACAGCATGACTTCAGGATCCAAGGACGTCCAGTTAGAACAGAGATGCAAAGAAATTATTTTAGTCAGAGGGTGGTAAATCTGTGGAATTTGTTGCCACGAGCGGCTGTGGAGGCCAAGTCATTGGGTGTATTTAAGACAGAGATAAATGGGTTCTTGATTAGCTAGGGCATCAAAGGGTGTGGGGAGAAGGCAGAGGACTGGGGATGACCAGAAAAATAGGATCAGCTCATGATTGAATGGCATAACAGACTCGATGGGCCAAATGGCCCACTTCTGCTCCTATATCTTATAGTCTTATGGTCTAAACATTTTGACCCTAAGAGAAAGATTCTGGCTGCCTATTTAATCAATGCTTGTAGTCTTACAAACTGTTATCAGGTCTCACCTCAGCCACTGCCACTCCAGAGAAAACACCCTAATTTTATCCAACCCCTTCCTTATGGAAGATGCCTTCTAATCCAGGCAGTGTCCTGGTAAATCTCTTCTCAACTCTCCCCTAAGCCTTGACATCCTTCCTGTAATGGGGCAATCAAATGGGATGTATACTCCAGATGTGGTCTAACTAGAGTTTTATAAATCTGCAGCATTGTGATTCTCGAACTCAGAGCTTCAGCTAATAAAGCCTTCCTTACCACTCTATCAACCTATGCAGCTTCTTTCAGGGACCTATAGGCTTGGACCCCAAAATTACTCTGTGCATCAACACTATTAAGGGTCCAGTTGTTAACTCTGTATTGTCCCTTTACATTAGATTGCTCAAACTGCAACACTTTGTAGTTGACCAGATTAAACTCTATCTGTCAATTTCCTGCCTATATCTGCAGCTTATCTACATCTTTTACACTATCCGCACTACCAGCTGTCCTGGTATCATCAGCGAACTTACGCTTTCATCCAGGTCATTTCTATGCAGTTTATGATAATAAATGGGGTGGAGATATGTCTTTACCAAAGGAGGTGTAAGGTGCTCCTTCCATCCGCTAGCCTGCGGGTAACCATTGGACAAGGTATAGTACCTGCTTAACACCCCTCACCCCCGCCCCCTGCCCCACCGATCAGGGTCATGTGAAGCCATGGGAGGAGGTGGTGAATGGTCGTATGAGCAATCGGTGCACATCATAGGTCCTGGTTATGCAACCACTGACGCCAGGCAGACAATCGCTGAAGAGTATCGATAATGTCTGGAGTCACCCGTCTTGCAAAGACACCGCCCAATGGCAAACCACTTCTGTAGAAAAAGTTGCCTAGGACAATCATGGTCAAGGAAAGACCATGATCGTCCACGCCATATGAAATGGCACGTAATGAATGAAGGATATCATTAACAGCAGAGATCCCAGTATGGACCATGTGTTGGCGCATGGCCAAGTGGTTAAGGCTGTGGGCTAATGATCTGAAGGTTGTTAGTTCGAGCCGAGGCCGAGGCAGCATGTGTGTCCTTGAGCAAGGCCCTTACCACACACTGCTCCTGCACGTTTATAGCCCAGTGGCGGTGGTTGGTGCAGTACGGACAAGACAAGATCATTAGTCACAACCAGAATAAATCCCATTTAACACTTCTCTCTTCTACGGGCATGCAAATTTGAAATCTAAATGGCAAAGTCACTGTGGATCCAATGAATCCTAATATTCTAGATGAGCCTCCCATGAAGGAGCTTGTCAAATGCCCTACTAAAATACATGTAGACAACATTCACAGGTCTTTTGCTATCAATCACCTTCTCAAAAAACACAAGGCAGTAAGACGTGACCTACCACACACAAAGCCATGCTGACTGTCCTTTGTTAGGCCATAGTTTTCCAAATACTCATAAATCTAATCTATATGAATGATCTCCCATAGCTTCCCTATCACTGACATGAGACTTGCCGGTCTGTGGTTTCCAGGATAATCTCTATTTCCTTTCCTGAATATAGTAGCTACTCACCAGTCAACTGGGACTTTGTACATGGAAATAGAGACCAGAAAATCATGTCAAAGCCCCTACAATCTCATCTCTTACCTCTCTCAATATTGTGGGTTATATCCCATTTGGCCCTGGGGACTTAACCATCTTAATTTTCTTTAAAAGACTCAACACTATCTCCATCTTTATCTCAAAATACCATAGAACATGGCATTTCCTTCACACTCATCTCTACCCTCCATGTCCTTTTCCTAGGTAAACACTGATGCAAGCTATTAATTCAGGACCTCATCCATATCCTCTGCCTCCACGTACATGCTCCCTCTATTCTTGATGTTCCTACCCACTCCTTAGTCATCCTTCTGTGGCTCGATGTACGTGCAGAATGCTTTGACATTCCCTTTTAATCTGAATTGCCAAGGGCTTTCATGACCCCTCCTGGGTCTCCTAATTCCCTCTCTGAGTTCTTTTCTATCTTCTTTATAATCCTCCAGAGCTTTGTTCAATTTTAGCCTCCTAAGCCTTACCTAAGTTTCCATTTTCTTCTTGAAAATTCACTATTTTCTCATAATCCAAGGTTCTGTTACTTTGCTGTACTTGTCTTCCCTTCTGTCTGGTACACATCTGTCCTGTACTCTGTGCAGATGGTCCTTCAACACCCTCCACGTGTCAAATTATAAACTCGCCCATAAACAGCGGTTCCCAATTCACATTCCCTAGTCCCTGCCTAATACTCTCGTACTTTGCCTTGCTTGAAATTAACACTCTCCTGCAGGTTCTGTATTTATCTTTGTCTTCAGACTTAGGGAATTGTGGTCACTGTTACCTAATTGCCCTCCACTTTAAGGTTCAGTCACCTGGCTAGGTGCAATGTCTACTCTTTTTTGGTATATCTACATATTGATTTAAGAAACCCTCCTAGATGCAACATTTAAAAAGCTCTTGCATTATGGAGGACCCAATCTACAGTATATTAGGGAAGCTGGAGTCACCCACTGCCACAACCCTGTCGATTTTGCATCTTTCTCTAAACTGATATATTATCTATTTTTCCATGTTCCAGTGGCTCAGTGGTATAATCCCATCAGAGTGATTGCATCTTTCTTAATTTTTTGCTCTAACCATATAGATTCAGCTTGATGACCCGTCTGAGTGCAGCTGTGAATTTGTCTCCGATTAATAGTGCATCTCCCCTCCTTACTTTTAGCTCTGTCATTTGTAAATCAGTTAAACAGTGGCGCATTAAGTATCCAGCGCTGTCTTTCTCTTAATCAAGTTTCTATAAAGGCTTTGAGACCACAGTCTTGAAGTTGGAGCTGAGGGCTACATTTCAACACAGGGTGACAGATGTTACTCACGGGGTTTGCATTTCAGCAGATGTTCTGCCTCCACGGCTGTGATCTCCGACACTGTGGTGAAGACATGAGTACAATGGACAGCTGCACGCTCTAGGCAATATCGATGGTAAATCTGCCTCTCACCTGCCTCACGGTCTACATCAAACTGAAATAGACACTATCATAGCATGAACAGCAGAAACTCCAAATGCTGGAAATCTGAGATTAGAAATGCGAGACACTGGAAACACGCAGCAGGTCAGACAGCATCTGTGGAGCTGTTTGCTTCAGGAGAGACTCAAGAATGTGCAAAAGAAACAAATGCTTGCCTCTCATTGGCGCCCCTCAATCTAACAGTCGGTAACCATCCAAAACCGTTGCACAGACACCTCTTACTGTGCGACTGAACAACAAAGCGTTCCCAGAAAAGAAAGAGGAACCCGAGCAAGACAGACAGAGGTCGAAGGTTTGTTTCTCCTGTTTCTCATCCATAGACGCTGACTGACCAGCTGCTTGCTTCTCCCTCCACAGATACTGACTGATGTGAGAGGGGATTTAAATAGGCCTTGTGAAAACAGGTGACAATGGTCTTTATTAGAAATTGCTTGAGTTGATTGGACTAAAGCATTGACCAGTGACCAATTACTGAGATCAAAAGCTTGAGAGGATGGAATTCACAGGCTCACTGGTCAAGTATTAAAGGCAGTGACTCATGGTAGCTTTTTTTTTAACTCTGACCAGCAACCAATCAGCATTTGGGAATGATTAGCAAGAACAAATTAAAGGAAGGCGGGGCAAGCAGAATGGCCATTGTCACAGTGGCTATCATTGGAGTGGACAGAGTTAGAGTGGAGATTTTGAGGCTTTAGCGAGGAGAGGCTTCAGCCAAAGAAGGTAGAGTTTTCTCCCCTTCTTTATGTTTGCTCAGTTTGGACAGTAGAGATGCCAGTCAGGATAGTGGAATGGTCTTGCAGGATGTGGGGAGGCAGGGAGACCTCCAGTGTCCCTGACGAGCACATCAGCAAGAAGTGCATCTACCTGCAGCTTCTAACAATCCATGTCAAGGAGCTGGAGCTGGATAGATAGGACATATGGAGAGGTAGTTACAACCAAGGTGCAGGACACAGGAAACTGGGTGACAGTCAGGAAGGGGAAAGGGATTAAACAGCTAATGCATAGTACACCTGTGGCCATCCCCCTCAACAAACATATCACTTTGAATACTGTTGGTGGGGGAATGACCTAGAAGAGGAAAGTCACAGCGATCAAGTTTCTGGCACTGAGTCTGGCTCTGTGAGTCAGAAGGGAAAGGGTGCGAAGAGGCGAGCTGTCACCAGAAAGGAGGCCAGGACCAGGTAGATTATACAGTTTAACATGTGGCCAAGGATTTGGTGTAGGAGGGAGGGCACAAGATTTTTGGATCATTGCACTCTCTTCCAGGGAAGTTGGGACCTATACAGAAGGGACGGTTTGCACCGTAACTAGAGGGGGGGACTAATACCCTAGTGGGAAGATTTGCCAATGCTGTACGGTTGAGACTTGAACTGGCAGCTCAATATTTCGGGGGTCTGTTGCTCTAGACTTGACAGAGAAGGAGGGATTAAAGGAAGATGGGTGACATTACTAGTCAGGGAAATGTCACGGCAGTGCTGTCAGAATACACTGGAGAGCTCATTTAGAGAAGCGTTATGCATGGAACTGACAGATAAGAATGGTAGGACCACGTTAATGGGGCTATATTGCAGGCAACCCAGGAGCCTGAGGGATTTAGAGGAACGAATTTGTAAAAATATCACAGACTGTTGCAAGAAACATAAGGTTGTTATAGTAGGTGAATTTAGCTTTCCACGTGTTGACTGGGAATCCCATACTGTAAAAGGACTAGATGGGATAGAACTTGTCAGATTTGTTCAGGAAAGTTTCCTTAATCAGTACGTCGAAGCCCAATGAGAGAGCATGCGATACTTGATCTCCTATTAGGGAATGAGACAGGGCAGGTGACACAAGTTTGTGCAGGGGAACACTTTGCATCTAGATTCTAAATTGGAGAAAGGGCAATTTTGGTGGTATCAGAAATGTGTGGATTGGTACACGCTCTTCTCTGGCAAAGGCATACTTGGTAAACGGGAGGCCTTTAAAATCGAAATTTTGAGATTGCAAAGCTTGTATGTGCCTGTAAGAATGAAAATGTAGGGAACCTTGGTTTTCAAGATATATTGAAGTCTTAGTTAAGAGTAAAAAGAAGGTGCATAGCAGGTATTGGCTTGTAGGAAAAAATGAGGTGATTATGGAGTACAAGAAATGCAAGAGAACACTTAAGAAATAAATCATGAGGTCTCCTAGAAGGCAAACAAGAGAAAATCTGCAGAGGCTGGAAATCTGAGCAACACACACAAAATGCCGGAGGAACTCAGCAGGCCAGGCAGCATCTATGGAAAAAAGTACAGTCAATGTTTTGGGCCGAAACCCTTCGGCAGGACTTATAAGAAGGCATGAGGTTGCTCTAGCAGACAAGGTGAAGGAGAATCTTAAGGGATTCTACAAATACGTTAAGAGCAAGAGTAAAGGACAAAATTGGTTCTCTGGAAGATCAGAATGGTAAACCAAAACAGGTGGGGGAAATCTTAAATATTTTTTGCATCTGTATTTACTCAGGAAATGGACACAGAGTCTATAAAAGTGAAGTAAAGTGGCACTAACTTCATGGATCTTGTACAGGTTGCAGAGGGAGAAGCAAATCAGGGTGGATGACAACCCTATAGGAGGCAAGTGCAGAAATTGTCAGGACCCAGCATAGATACTTAAATCATCCTTAGTGACAGGAGATTTACCACAGGATTGGAGGATAGCCAATGTTGTTCCAATGTTTAAGAAAGGCTCTAAATGTAAATTTTCAGCGGGTGAGTCTGTCATCAGTTGTGGGAAAGTTATTGGAAGGTATTCTAAAGGATTGGATATAAAAGTATTTGAATATACATGGACTGATTAAAGACAGTGCGTGATTCAGGCTTTGTGTGTGGTAGGTCATGTCTAACCAATCTTACGGAGTTTAAGAGCAAGTTACCAAGAAAGTAGATGAAGGCAAGGCAGTGGATGTTGTCTACATGAACTTTGGCAAAGCATTTGACAAGGTCCCACATGAGAGGTTGGTCAAGAAGGTTGTGTCATTCGGCATTCAAAATGGGGTAGTAAATTGGATTAGACATTGGCTTTGTGGGAGAAGCTGGAGAGTGGTAGAATATGTTTGCCTCTCTGACTGGAGGTCTGTGACTAGTAGAGTGCTGTAGTGATCGGTGCTGGGTCCATTATTGTTTGTCATCTATATCAATGATCCGGATGATAACGTGGTTAACTGGATCAGCAAATTTGTGCATGATACCAAGATTGGTGGTATAGTGGACAGCAAGGAAGGCTATCATGGCTTGTAGAAGGACCTGCATCAGCTGGGAAGATGGGCTAAACATAGCAGATGGAATTTAATGCAGACAAGTGTGAGATGATGCACTGCAGTAGGACCATCCAGGGTAGGTCAAACACAGTGAACAGTAGGACATTGAGGAGTGTGGAGGAAGAAAGGGATCTCGGAATAGAGGTCCGTAATTCATTGAAAGTGGTGTCACAAAGAGATGTTGTATAAGACATTGGTGAGGTGTAGTTTGGAGTATTGTGTGCAGTTTTGGTCACCTACCTACAGGAAAGGTGTAAGCAACATTGAAAGAGCACAGAGGAAATTTACAAGGATGTTGCTGGCTCTGGAGAATCTGAGTTATCAGTAAAGATTGAATAGGTTAGGACTTTATTCCTTAAAAGGGAGAAGATTGAAAGGAGATTTGATAGCGGTATACAAAATTATGAGGAGTCCAGCTAGGGTAAGTGCAAGCAGGGTTATTCCACTGAGGCTGGGTGGGACTACAACCAGAGGTCATAGGTTAAGGGTGAAAGCTGAAAAGTTTAAGGGCAACATGAGGGGAAACTTCTTCACTCAGAGGGTTGTGAGAGTGTGGAATGAGCCGCCAGCAGAAGTGCTGCATGCGAGCTTGATTTCAAAGTTTAACTGAAGTTTGGATAGGTATATTGATAGTAAGGGTATGGATGGCTGTGATCCCACTGCAGGTTGATGGGAATAGGCAGCTTAAATGGTTATGGCACAGACTAGATGGGCCGAAGGGCTTGTTTAAGTGCTATACTTCTATAAAGAGAAGAATATTGAAAATGACAGAGAACTTGTCTCACAGACACATCAATTATCTGTGATAAATGAACGCTACTGAAGCTGCTGTCAGGCTGAATTCCCCAGAGATTGCTTTATGGATCACACCTTTCACTGCAGAATGAACAGCCTGCATTTAGAGTTGAAGGCTGGATGTCAAAAGCTCTGTAATCAGAGTGGAGAGGACAAGATGATGACTGTCAGTTCACATTGACTCTGTACCTGGGCCACCCACTCCGTCTCTTCCCAGCACCAGCTGAGGTTTCGCTGAGATTATCACCGTCAGCAGTGTCGTGGCTCTGTCAGTACCGTCACTACCAATCCAAGGTCCTTGGGGAGTGTTGTCGAAGAAAGGGACAGTTTGGAATAAATAGACGGTTCCTGAGAGTGGCAACACAAGTAGACAAGATGGTGAAGAAGGCATTTAGCACACTATCCTTCATTGGTCAGAGCCCTGAGTATAAGAGTTGGGAGGTTCTGGTGCAGTTGTACGAGATCTTGGTGAGGCTGCACTTACTGTGTTCAATGTTGCCTTTTTATTTGGAAATATATCATTAAACTGGAAAGAGTGCAAAGAAGAGCCATGGACTGAGGGCTTGAGTTTAGGGGGAGAGTGGCAAACGAGCATTTTATTTCTTGGAGTGTAGGAATCCGAGGGTGACTTTATAGAAGTCTGTAAAATTATGAGGGGGATGGATTCTCCCAGGGAAAGGAAATCAAAAACAAGAAGGCACAGAATTAATTTCAGAAACTTAAGAGAGATCTGAGGGGCAACTTCTTCAAGCAGTGGCTG
This sequence comes from Hypanus sabinus, assembly GCF_030144855.1. Classification (NCBI taxonomy): domain Eukaryota; kingdom Metazoa; phylum Chordata; class Chondrichthyes; order Myliobatiformes; family Dasyatidae; genus Hypanus; species Hypanus sabinus. The sequence goes on from NC_082734.1 coordinate 20,887,081, forward strand.
GTGAGTATATGGAATGAGAAAATCTGCAGATGCAAGAAATACGAGAACACACACACAATGCTGGAGAAACTCAGCAGGCTTCCTCTGGCATTTTGTGTGTTGATATGATACGAGCAGTCAGGAAGTGGCAGAGGCAAGTACCATAACAACTTTCAAAAGACAGATGGGCAAGTACATGGATAGGAAATGTTTAGAGGAATGTGGTCACCTGAGACAACATGGATGAGTTGGGCCAAAGGGCCTGTTTCAGTACTGTATAACTCTACGATTCCATCACTGAGATCCTTCCTTCCCCCTCCGTCTGCCCTTTTCTCTGCAGCTGTAACCATCATTTGTGCCTTTGTTACCTGGAGCTGACCATTCCAGTCACCCTTCTCCTGCCCTCCACCTCCAGAGGAGCTGCCGCCCTGCCCTCTAACTCCATCACCATCTACCCACCTTATTCCTCTCCTCACTGATCCCCATCACCCCTCTGAGCTGGATCCCTGCCCTAATCATCTCTATCTTTCAGATATTCTTAAAAAGCCACATCTTCGGATGACTCATGTTGGAGGAACAACACCTTATATACCGGCTGGGTAGCCTCCAATCTGATGGCATGAACATTGACTTCTCTAACTTCCGTTAATGCCCCTCCTCCCCTTCTTACCCCATCCCTGACATATTTAGTTGTTTGTTTTTTTTCTCTCTCTCTCTCTGCCCTTCACCCTGCCTGTTCTCCATCTCCCTCTGGTGCTCCCCCCCTTTCTTTCTCCCGAGGCCTCCGGTCCCAAGATCCTTTCCCTTCTCCAGCTCTGTATCACTTTTGCCAATCACCTTTCCAGCTCTTAACTTCATCCCACCCCCTCCGGTCTTCTCCTATCATTTTGCATTTCCCCCTCCCCTCCACTACTTTCAAATCTCTTACTATCTTTTTTTTCAGTTAGTCCTGACGAAGGGTCTCAGCCCGAAACGTTGACTGTACTTCTTCCAGTAGATGCTGCCTGGCCTGCTGTGTTCCACCAGCATTTTGTGTGTGTTGTTTGAATTTCCAGCATCTGCAGATTTCGTCATGTTTGCTCTTTGGATGAAAGTTGTCTTTAGCTGACTTGTTCATTCTGTACCTGGCTGTGACCTGTCGTGGGACAGCTCCACAACGCATTGACTGAGCCCCGATCTCTACATTTTGAGTCAGGGGCCACTGCACAGGATCAAAACCCTGGGGTCGTTCACACTGCTGACGCTTGACTGTACTGCTAGGTCCAGCTCTAACCACTGTGGTTGGCCTCATCAGCAACGATGATGAGTCAGCATACAGAGAGGAGGTTGAGTGGCTTGTGGACTGGGGCAAACTTGGGTCTCAACGTGGAGAAGAGCAAAGAGATGACTAAGGACTTCAGGCTGACCATTCTCTACTGCACATCAACCTCTCCTCCATGGAGAGAGAGTCAGGAGCACCAGGTTTCTTGGAGAGCAAGCACAGCAGCGCCTCTATTTCTGGAGAAGATTGAGTCGAGTGAGGCTCCTCGCCTCCATTCTAAGTGTATTCTACCAGAACACCATCGAGAGTGTCCTAACCAGCTTCATTACCGACTTGTATGGGAATAACAAGACCGCAAAACCCTGCAACGGATTGTGAGGACTGCTGAGAGAATCAATGGGTCTCTCCCCCACACGCAGCCCCCCTCCCACCATCCAGAACACGTATCAGAAGCTCTGCACTCGCAGCACCCTCAGCATTGTCAAGAATCCCTCCCGCCCGCCTCTTTGACTTCCTACTGTCAGGCAGAACATGCCACAGGAAAAGAACAAGGGGGGGTAACAGCTTCTTTACCCAGGCTACCATCCAGGGCACATTATCTGTTATACTGTTGTATGTTTAACTCTATATCGTATATACACTATGTTAACTTGCAAATCTACAGAACGTTAATGTTCCTGTGTTCATATTATTTTATCTGCTGTATGTGATATACACTTTGTATTTTGGACCTTGGTCCCAGAAGGACGTTGATCTGTTTATCTGTGTACATGATGATTGAACTTGAACTTGCCAAAGCCGTAGAGGGTTGGACACTAGCCTCCCCAGCACCGAGGGCTCCTTCAAAGGGCGATGCCTCAAAAAGTTGGCATCTGTCACCCAGGATATGCTCTCTTCTTACTTCTACCATCAGAGAGGATGTATGAGGGCCCAAAGGAGCCTCAGAGCATTTTAGTTACAACTTCTCTTCCACCACCAGATTTTTGAACAGACAATGAACCAACCCATGAGCACTACCTCACTATTCCATCTGGGTAGCCTCCAACTTAATAGAATGAATATTTATTTCTCCTTCCGTTAAAAGAAATATTTTCCCTCCCCCTCCCCTCTTCTATTCCCCACTCTAGCCCCCTTCCTCTTCTCAATTACCCTTCACTTCCCCCAGATCTCTTCCTCCTTCCTTTTCTCCTGTTGTCCTCTCTCCTCTTCGATTCCTTCCTCTCCAGCCCTTTACCTTTCCCACTCTCCTGGCTTCACCTGTCACCTTCCAGCAATTCTCCTTCCCTTCACCCCAGCTTTTTATTCTGTCATCTTCCTTCTTCCTTTCCAGTCCTGGAGAAGGGTCTCGGCCCCAAATGTTGGCTGTTCATTCAGTCCCATAGACGCTGCCTGACCTGCTGAGTTCCTCCAACCTTTTTGTGTGTGTTTTATTTAAATTAATTCTTTAAATATATTTCTTATTGTAATTTATAGTCTTTTTATGTATTGCAACGTACTGCTGCCACAGAATAACAAATTTCATGATATTACACCTGATTCAGAGTGAAACCAGAGGAATATTGCACGATTCAGGATACTGGCCAGAGTTCAGAACAGAAGTGGAAGGATGCTTACGCACGTTTGAAAGGTTGTTGTAGAAATCGGCATTCCCAGCACACAGGTACCGTCCCAGCAGCGTGGCGTGTGTTGTAAAGATGGTGGCCACAGGAATCTTGCGGTATCTGCACATGATCAGACCAATACCAGATTGCCACTCGTGGAAATGAGTGATGATAAATGGACAATTCTCCTTGCACTGGGAAACAAACTGAAATGCAAATGCTTTGTGTTAGACACGGACAGAAAACACCGTTACAGAATTATTCAAAGTCATCAGCTGGTGTACATCAGCCAGCGCATCTCAGGAGCAGCGGTTACCAGGGGAACGCTGACAACTTCTCTAGAAATTAGGGCCATGGTGTCTATGCCAACCATGATACGAATTTAAGCTGTACATCTGTGTGTAGCATAGTGGTTAGTGTGACACTATTAGAGCTTGTGGCGTCAAAGTTCAGAGTTCAATTCTGCTGATCTTGTAGGAAGTTTGTACGTCCTTCCCTTGAGAGTGTGGGTTTCTTCTGGGTGCCCTGGTTTCCTCCCACAGTCCAAAGACATACCGGTCGGTAGGTTAATTGGTCATTGTAAATCGTTCTGTGATAAGGCCAGGGCTAGAGTTGGGCCAGAAGAGCCTGTTCCACACTATCTCTAAATAAAATCTACTTGCACATGGACTAAATGCCTCCACATTCCAGGCACCCACTGTGTTCTTTATAAAAACACAATTGCTTAAAAATCCTCTTTATAATTTACCCATCTTATAACTGTGCTTTATAGCATTTTACATTTCCACACTGGGAAAATGACTGTTTATCACTGAGTTGTGTATGCCTTTTATGCTAATCCCATATTATTCTCCCCACATTCCCATCCATCCCCATAGATTCTGCCACTTACCTATACAGTAGGGTCAATTTAAATTGGCCAGTTAGCCGACCATCCCACATATCTTTGCTTGGGAGGAAACTAGGGCACTTTGTGGATACCTACGTGGCCACAATAAGTGGCAGGGCCTGGGTATGAGAGTGAGAAGCAACCTGAGGGTTGGGCAATTTAAGTGCCAGGGCAGATTGAAAAGGACAGGGAGGTGGGTTTACTCATCTCTGCGCTGATCTGTGGCTGTGCTCTGCAACTAACGGGCTCCTGAATCGGCTGCTGCGATGACTGACTTTGTGGTTGTGGACTCACTCTTGTGAACTTCAGTTCTGAATGTTACTTGCTTACATTTATCAGTTGCACAATTTGTTTCTGTTCCCCTTGCACTTTGGGTGTTTGATGGCCTTTTTTAAAAAATAGGTTCTATTGTGCTTCTTTGATTTGTGGCTGCCAGTAAGGAGTTGAATCTTAAGGTTGTGTGTCGATCACTTTGGTCCACAAAATTTGCCAATCCTTTAACCTATTCCAAGATTAATCTAACCCTTAGTCCTCTATTTCTTCTTTCATACATCTTCATCTAAGTGTTTCTTAAATATCTTCAATGTATCTGTCACTACCACCACCCCGGCAGCACATTCTATGCACCTACCATTCTTCGAACCAGTTACAGCTCAACTTAACCGGTTCAAACTTTAGAGAACAGAACTCAGGCTTGGAATCAGTCAATGCCTCGTGGAACTATCAAACCATGGATCACATCCCCTCTGTACTTTCCTTCAAACACTGCAAAGTTATGCCCCCTCATATTAGCCATTTTTGCCCTGAAAAACATCTCTGGGTGTCCACTCTTGTCACCTCTCATCCTCCTCCTCTCCAAAGAGAAAAGCCCTGGCTCGTTCAACTGTGTTTTGCATAAGCAGCCAGCAGTGTTTACAAGTTGTTTTCGGGTATGAAAGGGAGACAGGCTCAAGTGGAGCAGCTATTTTCAGGAGCTGAAGGCACTGTATGAATTGAAGTGCCAAGGGTTTGATTTGCGAGGCAGCAAATCATAAACATAGGAGATCCAGAGCAACATCTGCCCTCACCCCATCTTCCCACTGCCGTAACAGAGATAGAGTTCCCCTTGTCTTTATCTACTACCCCACAAACCTGGCACATCATTCTTCGTAACTTCTGCAATCCTCAAAGGGATCTGACCACCAAACACATACTTTCTTCTTCCCTCTGACCGCTTTCTGTAGGAATCACTCTTTATGTATTCGTCTTCCACCTGGTACTCACCCCTGCAAGTGGGACAAGAGCTATACCTACCTGTATACCTCTTCCCTCACCACTACTCAGAGCCCCAAACTATCCAGGTGAGGTGACACTTCAACAGTCTGGGTCATCCACTGTACCCAGTGCTCCTGGTGTGGCCTCCTCTACATCGGTGAGACCAGGCGTACATTGGGGGACTGTTCCATCTGCCATAAAAAGCAGGATTTCCCAGTGGCCACCCTAGTGTTACAGTTAAACATGTGGCCAGTAGGGAGAGCTTCAGATTTCTGGATCATTGGGCTCCCTTCCAGAGAAGGACCTGTACAAATGGGACAGTTGGTACCTGAATGAAGGGGGACCAATATCCCTGTGGGAATGTTTGCAAATGCTGCTCCAGAGTTGCAGGGGGGTGGGAACCAGAGTGTTGGGGCAGTTAGTGGCGTGGTTGTGGGGGAAGATGATGTTAAGCCTACATATAAAGACAGGAATCAGAAGTTTGAGCATGATGGGAATAATATTCTGAGTTGCATCTCCCTTTCAATGCAAGGAGTATTGTCAGTAAGGTGGATGTGCTCAGGGCATGGATCAGCACATAGAATTACGACATTGTAGTCATCAGTGAGACAGTTGGAGAAGGTCAGGAGTAGCAGCTCAGTGTTCTGAGGTTGATTTTGGCATGAAAGAGGAGGAGAGATTAAAAAGGGAGAGGTGGCAGGGAAAATATCATGGCAGTGCTTAGACAGGACAGACCGGAGAGCTTGTGGGCGGAACTGAGGGTAAAGGAAGTGATGACCACATTATATATTATGGACCTCCCAATAGGCAGTGGGGTTTAGAGGAGCCAATTTGTACATACAGACAGTTGCAAGAAAAATGAGGTTGTGATAGTAGGTGATTTTAACTTTCCACATGGTGACTGAGACTCCCATATTGTAAAAGGACTGGATGGGATAGAGCTTGTCAAATGTATTCATGAATGTTTCCTTAATCATTACATGGAGGTCCCAACTAGAGAGGGTGTACTACTGGATCTCTTACTAAGGTACAAGACAGGACAGATGATAGAAGCCTGTGTAGGGGGATACTTGGCATCAGGTGATTATATGTCCATTAGTTTCAAGATAATTATGGAGGATAGGGCAGTTCCTTGGGTTGTGATTCCAAATAGGAAAAAAGGCTAATTCTATTGGCGTCAGAAAGTTGTGGATTGGGAGACACTGTTTAAAGGCATGTTTGGTTAGAGGGAGTCCTTCAAAAGTGGAATATTGAGAGTACAGAGCTTTTATGCTCCTATTAGAATAAAAGAAAGGCTAACATGTTTAGGGAACCTTGGTTTTCAAGGAATATTGAGGCCCTGGTAAAAAGAAAGAACTGCCTAGCAGGTATAGGCAGCAAGGAACAAATGAGGAACTTGAGGAGTATAAGAAAGGCAAAGGAATTCAAGAGGTAAATCAGGAGGGCTGAAAGAAGGCATGAGACTGCTCTGGTTGTCAAGGTGAAGGAAAATCCAAGGGCTTTCAGGAAGCTACCAGGAATGTTGTTGAAGGAAATTCTTTATCATGCTGGCGTACCCAGCAAATCTATAGAAGAGTTAGCAGTAGTGGATACGGCCCAGTCTATCACGGGTAAAGCCCTCCCCACATCTGCAAGGAGCGCTGATGCAGGAAAGCAGCATCGGTCATCAAGGACCCCCACCATCCAGGCCTCATTGCTTTGAAGAAGGTACAGGAGCCTCACGTTGCACGCCACCAAGGTTCAGGAACAGCTATTCCCCCTCAATCATCAGGCTCTTGAGCCACAAACAAGAGGAAATCTGCAGATGCTGGAAATCTGAGCAACACACACAAAATGCTGGAGGAACTCAGCAGGACAGGCAGCATCTATGGAAAAGAGTACAGTTGAAGTACATTGATTGTACTCTTTTCCTAGACGTTGCCAGCCTGGTGAGTTCCTCCAGCAATTTGTGTGTGAGGCTCTTGATCCAGAGGGTTTAACTTCACCCAACACTGAACGGATTCCACAATCTATGGACTCAGTTTTAAGGACTCTGCTATTCATGTTCTTGATATTTATTTCTTATTTGTTTTATTTTTATTATTTCTTTTCTTTTTGTATTTGCAAAGTTTGTTGTCTTTTGTACATTGTCTGTCTTCGCCATGTGCAATTTTTCATTGATTCTATAATGTTCCTTTCTACTTATTTTGAATGCATGCAAGAAAGAGCGTGTATCAAGCTTCAAATTCCTTGCTGTCCACATTTCGGAGGATCTCACCTGGTCCCTGAACTCCTCCATCCTGAGCAAAAAGGCACAACAGCATCTTTGTTTCCTGTGGAACATCAAGAAAGCTCACTCCTGTCCCAGGATACTGACGGACTTTTACCATTGAGAGCATACTCACTGAGCCCCTCAGTGCGGTATGTCAATTGGCCCGTATCGGACCACAAAGGACTCCAGTGTGTGGTGAAAACAGCCCAGCAGATTATCAGCACCCAATTGCCCACCATTGAGAACATTTACCATAAACACTGCCTGGGCAAGGTGAAAAGCATCATCAAGGATGCATCTCACCCTAACCATGGACTTTTTACTCTCCTCCCATCCAGTAGGCGCTACAGGAGCCTCCACTCCCGCACCGGCAGGCACAGGAAGAGCTTCTTCCCTGAGGCTGTGACCCTGCTGAACCTCACATCACAGCACTAAGCAGTATTGCACCCATATTGGACTGTCTCAGTACCTTTATATTTGTGTGCTGTAGCACTTACATTTTATTCACAGTTATTTTGTAAATAACACTATTCTTTGCATTTCTTGTTAGATGCCAACTGCATTTCATTGGCTTTGTATCTGTACTCGGCACAATGACAATAAAGTTGAATCTAATCTAATCTAAAATGAATCTCAGGGTAGTATATGGTACTTTGAAAATGAATTTGTTTTGAATTTTACACGGATGACATAGAGTCCAGTACCCAGAATAACTTGACATGGATTTCACTGACCTCTCCCAGGAACCAAGTGATGAGGAAACCAAAGATAATGGCATCATTGGCTTCTCGGTCATACCAGGGGACCCCGATGGAACAGCACTCCCAGAGCTCAGCTTTCCAGCGGTCCAAGTTCCAAGCTGAAACACCGACATCGAACAGGACAACAGAAGGGTTCCCCTCGATCAGCCACTTCCCAAAGTACACCTGCACGTAGAAAACAGGACCAGTTACCGAGCGTAGTTACTGCACAGTGGTTCTGGATCCTTGGGAGAAGCGGGTTTTGCCAATCGCTCAGGGTGAGAAGGTTATAAACTCCAGCCCAAGTTTGACAATCCACCACAGCGCGATCTTCTAGATAGAACGTCTACCCCCCCTCAAGTGCACGTTACAAATCCCACAACACCACTTCACAGGGCATAGAGTCCTGGGTATTCTGAGACCCACGGGACCCTCGGCATCCAGACATGTCCTCATGATGGCTGAGCACCTCAGCATCAAGAACAATTCACACAGGCAGTAAACCAGGAGGAAGTAGGACTTCGTGGTTACCTCGTGGTTCTGAAACTCAATTCCCTGACTAAAGAAGGCCAACACACCATATGCCTTTTTAACAACCCTATCAATTTGCATTGTAACTGTGAGGGATCTACGGACCCCTCTGTTCCTCCACACAACTAAGAATTCTGCTGATAACCCTGCATTTCTCTCTTCTAAATTTGGCCTTCCGAAATGAATCACTTCACACTTTCCTGGGTTGAACTCCACCTGCTACTTCTCAGCCCAGCTCGCCATCCTGTCAATGTCCCACTGTAACCTACAACAACCCTCCATATTATCCAGAACTCCACCAACCTTCATGTCATCTGCAAACATACAAACCCACCCTTCCACTTCCTCATCCAAGTCACTTATAAAATGACAAAAAAGCAGGGATTTCAGAACAGATCCCCACTGAACATCACAGGTCACTATCCTTATAGGAAGACTATTTTGTAAACTGCTGAACTTATTATGCTGAGCTCTTGGGAAATCCATGCAAACAAGACCCATCTGGGGTCTGGGTTTTATTGACAGAGAGAGATTGCCATTTATTTATTTATTATTTATCTATCTATTGTAACTTAAAATAATGTTTATGTTTGCACTGTGCTACTTCCATAAAACAACAATTTTCATGACATATATCAGTGATAATAATTCTGATTTTGCTTTGATGGTCTCTGTTTACAATAAAGTACAGAAACACCACTGATACAAGATATTGGATGAGCAATAAACACTGGTCTTGCTGGTAATGTGTACATGCTGAGCACAGATGAGAGAAGAGGACAGCACAGGAACAGACCATATAATCCACGATGCTGTGCCAAACTAATTAAACTAAAATATGAATGCCAAACTAAACAAATCCCTTCCCCCCAACAATCCACATGTAATTTAAGCCCTCCATTATCTGCACATTCATGTGTCTATCTTAAGAGACTCTTGAATTCCTCTATCATATTGCCTCCACTACCACCTCTTGCAGAACTTTCCAGGTACAAAAAGCATCTCCTTTGAGCTTACCCCAGGGGTGGGCAAACTTTTTGACTTGTGGGCCACAAAGGGTTCTAAAATTTGACAGGGGGGCTGGACCAGAAGCAGATGGACGGAGTGTTTGGGTAATACACCTCATAAGAGAAAATAAAATATCATGGGATATGTAGAAAACATGTGCTTTAATTTCAATTGAAAATGAACAAATGCATTACAACAAAATATCTGTCTTTGAAGTCCCATGGTATTTAGCTATTTATTGAAATGATTTTTAAAACACTGAAAATTAAATGAAGAAAATACAGCTTTTTTAAATAGTAACAGTTATTATTTTAAAGCACTGAAAATTCTGTTATCCTTCAAGATATTATCATCATCACTCTCCTCCTGACTGTCTTTATTTCAAAAACGGTAGGAGATGCAGGTCTACTTGTCCCCTGTGCCAAAGCTCAACAATGACCAGCACAAGGACAGAACAGTGACAGCGCGCCAGTATGCGGAGCGCGTTATTTGATCTGGAGCGCATTTTTTATTTTGAGAACGTACGTGCACCTGCGCACTACTCATGTCCATCACTTAACAGAAATGACATGTAACATGTAAGGCTTATTGAAAAAAATATTTTCAAATGCATTTTTTACATAACACAATGAAGAAACTTATTTTTAATTTCAGTGGGAACAGTGTTGTTGGTCTCCCTTTTTAGCCAGCGCATCAAAGTCTGGATTTAGTTTTGTTGTGGTGATTCTCAGGATGGATCTGAGGTGTTGGTCAGTTAACTTGGATCTGTGGCTGGCTTTCTTGACGTTCATGATGCTGAACGCCTGTTCACACAAATAGGTCGAGCCGAACAAAGAGTAAAGCGCAAATGTGGAGTAATACGCTGCACCTCAACAAAGGTCAATGTACATAGAGTGCGTCATCTATTGGGAAAATGCCAGAATTGCGGGGAAAAATCGTTAACAAGGTTTATTAATATAATTTCATCAAGTTCTGAAGGCCGGATTAAAAAGCTTAATCCCCCGGGCCGTAGTTTGCCCATGCCTGGCTTACCCCTTCTCAGCTTTAATGCCTACCCTCTGCTGTTAGACATTTTGACTTTGGAAAAGACTTGGACTTCAAGATCCCACTGTACACCAGAACTGTTAAGAATCTTGTCATTAATTACGTACTCCCCCCAACTCTTTACCTTTGATCTCCGCAAGTGTAACACATCATATTTATTTATTTTCATTTTGAGATACAGCACAGTAACAGGTCCTATGAACCCACGTCGCCTAATTGCACATGTAACCGATTACCTACCAACCTTTTAGGCTATGGGATTTGTGGGAGGAAACCTGTGTGGCTACAGGGAGAACATATAAACTTCGTTGAAAGTGAGAAAGACAATTAGGCAAGACCAAACTTAACAGGATTTGATGGAGAGTTTGGATCAGGCAGATGAATTCACGAAGAATAGAAAGAATAAGGAAAGATTTGTGATGGGGATCAGCATACTCAAAAACATTTCAGAGAGAATTATCAGAAAGTATGCATGAAGAAAACACATGAAATATCCGAATGATTGTTACAACAATGCCCAAAGTAATAACAGGAGACCAAATAATGGAAACACCAGGAAGAAAGTAAAGAAAAAGGCTGCTAACAGACCGGATTAAGCTCCATCTGCCATTTTTCCATGTACATCTGAAACTGATCTATACACTTTTGTTTCCTTTAGCTATCTTCTACACTATCTACAACACCTATCAAGCTTTTGATCATTTGCCAACTAACCCACCCATCTGCAGGTTAAACTGGGTGATTTATCTGGGACGTTGTCCCAGGTCCATGTGGGTTTCCTCCAGATGCTCTGGTTTCCTCCCACATTTCAAAGATATATGGGTTAGTTGGTTAACAGGTCACATGGGTGTAGTTGGGCGATTTGGGCTCATTCGGTTGTTACTGCGCTGTCTCTCTAAATAATAAATAATATATATCACAAACAGCAAAGGTTCACTTGGCATGGATCGGCAGCCAGAATAATCCCACAGATGCCTATCTTCCATTTTCTACGGGAAGCCAATTCTGAATCCACACAGAATAGTCACCATGATTTTCTTAATCTTCTGGATTAGCATCCTATGAGGGATTTGTAAAGTGTAACATAGACAATATCCACAACTCTGCCTTCATCAATCACCTTCATCACCTCCTCGAAAAACTAATTGAATTCGTAAGAAATGACTTGCAACCATCAAAGCCATGCTCTCTGTCCCTAATTACTCATGGCGCACAAATTCTATCTCTGAAAATTCTCTCCCGTAGCTTCCCCACCATTGATGTGAGACTCATTGTTCAGAGGATTATCCCTATTTCCTTTCTTGAATAATGGAACAAATATTAGCTACTCGTCAGTCTTCCAGAATCTCAACTGTGGGAGACAGAGCTCAAGGCTCCAGAAATCTCATTTCTTGATTGCACAGTAACCTGGGGTGTATCCCATGGGGACTCATCCACCTTAGTGTTGTTAAAGAGACTCAACATTAACTCCCTCTGTAAAAGGAAAGTTTCTCATAAATGCCTCAAAGTGACAGAAGCTTTAGTTCATTATTGGTGTTGAGTGAACGTTAACATGGAAGCCGTGAATCTCCCTGTTGACAGCCAATGCAAATTCAGGTCTTACTCCCTGCTCCCAAGTATCTGGTACCTTACAGCCCCTGGAATTCATTGAGTTAATGGTGTGTTTGATCGCAGGGTTCTGTGGCTCCACCAGCTCCACTTGCGTTCTGACATTTTGCTCAAAATATGGACCCATCAGCACATAATTCTCTTGCCACTCATCTGTCGTGAGCTTTGCCTTCGTTTGAATCACGGTGTAGATACCTCCAACTGGAAACAGAAAGTGAGACATTATAAAATATTCACAGAGGACCCAGTGATAGACAGACTATAGGACATATACAGTATTGGCGAATTTGCCTTTAAGGAGTGTAGTATGCTCTGCTCTGAGCTGTTGCTTTCCTCAGTATGATGTCACCTGCCTATGCGAGATAATACACTCAGAAACTGGAACTTGTCAGAAGGGTTTCAAATAGTGGGAGGGTCTTCCAGAATGACTATAGGGAGTTAAATACAAGGCTATAAAGTAGGACCTCAATAATCGCAAACTCTGGATTCTACACCTGTGCTCCGAAGTTCAAGTAAATTTATTATCAAACTATATATAAAACCACATACAACCCTGAGATCCATTTTCCTGCAAGCATACTTAATAAATCCGTTATAGAATAATACCATAATAGAATAAATGAAAGACTGCAGCAACTGGCATCCAACCAGTGTGCAAAAGATGACAACCTGTGCAAATACCAAAAGAAAGAAATCATAATAATAAATAAACAATAAACATCAAAGACATGAGATGAAGAGTCCTTGAAAGTGAGTCCATAGGTTGTGAGAACATTTCAATGATGGGGCAAGTGAAGTTGAGTGAAGTTACCCCCTTTGGTTCAAGAGTCTGATGGTTGAGGAGTAATAACTGTTCCTGAACCTGTTGGTGTGAGTCCTGAGGTTCCTGTATCTTCCTCCTGATGGCAGCAGCGAGAAGAGAGCATGATGTGGGTGGTGGGGTTCCCTGATGATGGTTGCTGCTTTCCTGTGACAAACCTCCGTGTAGATGTGCTCAGTGGTAGGGAGGGCTTTACTGTGATGGACTGGGCTGCATCCACTACTTTTTTTTTGGGGTGGAAGGCCTGGTGTAGGAGGGATGGATTCATGGCGTTGGACCATTGGGATCTTTTCTGGAGTAGAGGTGATCCATAGAAGGAGAGGGGCATTTTGTACCTGAATTATAAGAGGACTGATATCTTGGCAAAATATCCTAATTGCACCTGGGAAAGTTTGAACTGGCAAGGCGTGGGACCCAAAGTAGTAGTGAGGCCGATGGGAACTTAGAGCAAATATAGAAGTTAAAGTGAGCAAGATCCATAGGCAGATCATAGGCAGGAACGAGGAAGGTCTGATGGGCTGAACTACATTCAGTTAAATGCAAGAAGCATAGACTTATGGCATGAATGGGTATAAGGGAGACATGAAAGCCTGCAGATACGGGAAACCTGGAGAAACAAACAAAAGCTGGAGTAACTGTGAGTCAAGCAGGGAAATAGCGAGATTATGATATTACTGTCTGGGCAGTTAAGACAGAAATAAAGAGTTACATAAAAGAGTTGGAAACAAAGAGACCCTTTATATCTATTCTATACCCCTCATAATTTTTAAAAATGATTTTAATTTCCCTAATATTGACTGGACTGTCATAATGCTAAGTGAATGGATGAGGCAGAATCTGTTAACTACGTCCAGAAGAGTTTTCTGCAGCATTATCTATAGGTCCCTATGAGTGAGGAGGTAACCTGTACTTGACTCTTCTTGAGAAAAAGGTTACATAGGTGACTGATGTGACAGTGGGAACAGTGACCATAATTGAACTGTTTTAAAAATAGTCTTGGAAGAAAAGTACTGGTACATAAGTTAGAATCCTAAATGGTGCTGAAGTTAATTTTGATGGCATTAGGTAGGAGCTTGGAAAGTTTGACTGGGAGAGGCGTTTAGCAGGAAAAGGGGCTTTTACATGACAAGGGGTAGGTGAAATTACAACATTTAAAAAGTGAGACGGGGAGAATTCTGGGCCGGTGTGCTCCTTTTAGAGTGAATGGCAAGGCTGGGAGGATTTGGGAACCCTGGTTGATGAATATTGAGGTTCCAGTGAGGAAAACAGAGACAAACGTCAGGTATGCAGATATGGGATCAACTGAAGCCCCCTAAAGAGCGTAAGGGATGCAGGAATACACTGGGAAAGGGAATCAGAAGGGCAAAAAGGGATCATGAGCATCCTTGCAATGGCCCACATGGTAGGCTGGCTGAAAGATGGGATCCAGGGCAAGCTAGCTAAATGGCTGGGGGGCAAGGGTGGATTGTTGCTTTTAAGAATAGACACCTGTGACCAATGGGTGTGCCACAGGGACTGGTGTAGTTCACCTTATGTCATGTCACTGCTGTATAAATCATCTGGGAGACCTTAGTCAGTTCATTGTGTGCATTTCTGGTCACCATATTATAAGAAGGCTCTGACTAAGCTAGAGAGGGAGCAGAAGAGATTTGGAAGGATATTCCCAAGACTGGAGCGCTAGAGGCTGGATTGCCTGGGAATATTTTTGCCTGAAGAGTACAAGGCTGAGTGGTGACCTTACAGAAGTTTATAAAATCATGAGGGTCATAAAAACTGAATTCACTTTTTTCCCCACACAGTCTGGTTACACATGTCAGTGTCATGGTTAGTAACTTAGCAAATAAGACCAAAATTGAACGTGTAATGGACAGCGAAGAAATTGTCTGAGGTTACAATAGGATATTAATCAATTGTGAAGTAGACAATGGAGTGACAGATGGAATTTAACTCAGATAAATGCCAAGAGATGCACTTTGACAAGTTAAACCAGGGCAAGACATACACAGTGAATGGCAGGGTTCTGAGGAGTGTTGTACATCAGAGAAACTTAGACAGGTGGTGACATGTTAATACGGTAAAGCAGGCTTATGATGCATTTGCCTTTATTGGTTGGGACTTGAGTTCAAGTGTTGGAATGTCATGTTACAGGTTTACAAATCATCGGGAAGACCTTACTTGGAGTTTTGTGCACAGTTCTGAAGAAGGATGTGACTAACCCTGAGAAGGTGCAGAAAAGATTTGCAAGGAGTGCTCCTGGAGAGGGCATGAGTTACAAGAAGAAACTGCCTAGGTTGGGACTGCTTTCTCTGAAGTATGGGAGGTTGAGTGGTGACCTCATAGAGGTTTATAAAATCATGAGGGACACTTAAAAGGAAGTCACAGATTTTTTTTCTCTTAGCATAGGTGAGCCAAAACCTAGAAGACATAGTTTTAGGATGAGAGGGGAACAACTTTAAAGGGGACCTGAGAGGCAAGGTGGTAGATATAAAGAACAAGCCCCCCCCCCACGAGGAAGTGGTAGAAGTAGAGGCAATCACAACACTTAACAGACATTTGGAGAGGTTTCTGGTTGTGAAAGGTGCAGAGGGAGATGGATTTTTTTAAAAAAATGGGACCAGCTCAGGATGGGACCTTATGTGTATATGAATTGGGCTGAAGGGCCTTTATGTGTGGTCTATGATTAAAGCTGGACAGTGCAGGAAAATATTAGTGGGACAGTGATTTGTGGCATGGTTTAAAAAAATGAGTTTGACTGAGCATTGCCTCAGAGATCGACAAGAAGAGTCATGTTTCTAAACCGGAAAGGGCAGCCTTCCACACCTGTGAGGTGAGACACCAAAACTGAATGACATCTGCCACTTGAAGGTGCACCTGCCCCTGACAAAGGCAATGAGAAACAGTTCACGTGTTGGTGGGAAACCACCGACCTACAAAGCAATAGGGTGTGAGCACCAAATCTCAATAACTACATGATTCCAACAGCCTAGGGCCAGCGTGTTCCAGTGAGATTGAAGGGCAAAGAAGGCAAGATCAGAGAATCTTATATGACTAAGGATACTGAAGGTTTGATTAGGAATAAGGAGGAAGCAGATTACTGGATTTGAGGGATATGAGTGTAGGAAGCATTCATTGCTATAATGTCATAGAAAGGGGTGAATCTTCTCATCGGTTCAAAGCTACCTCCCCTCTCTTTATTTGTACATAGTCCAGCCATTTCTCTCTCACCAACGCTCATTATTTCCCTTTTGGCTATTTTTTTTGGCATTAACTAAGTGGTTATTTGCAGTAGCCTACATGTACATCTTTGGAAATGAGAGGAACCCAGGTAGTCAGGGAGAATACACAAGCGTTAGAAAGATGGCACCCAAGATCAGAATTGAGCCCAAGTTCTAGAACTAACTCGTGACAGACCCAGTCAGACAATCTCTCCCCTGAGGTAGACCTGGGACATGGGGAACGACACCTCTAAACTATACTCAACTAGATCCTCACCTTTGTTGGCCACTTCCCATGCTACCTCGACTAGCATCACATCTTCCTGCACCAGTGTCCGGAGGCTATCTAGCCGATTGAGCGAGGAAGTGGATAGTTTGTTAAGCAGGGAGATTGTCGATCCTTTGGGAACTGCACTCATGATGCATCACAACAGAATGGGAGGGAAGGCGCAGTAGTCTCGGATTTGCACGCTGTCATGTAAACCCAAAATTGTACTATGGCCAGGGACGAGCTCCGTTGAATGTTATTCAATACATCGGGAAAGGTACCAAGATTAGACCATTGCTTCTGACAAATGCCAATGTTGTTCAGTAGCTGGGGAAATGTACTAACTCCTGGTCAACGTTAGCTCTGGCTTGGAGAGAGATGGACAGTTCTGTTGGGTGTTTTCTTTGGCCTGGGAAGAATTGGCAGGTCCCGATAGGTGTTGTCTGTGGCCTGGGGAGAGATGGCAGATTCCGGCAGGTATTGTCTCCGGCCTGGGACGGGGTGCGGGTGAGCGGGGACGGACGCCGCCTTCAATCCCGCCGACAATCAGCGGCCCTACATCATCGCCGCCGTCGGTGTTTGCACAGCCAATCAGCGGCCCCATTGCGAACGTTCATCCAATCAGAAACACGAGAAGGGCATCAGGCTTGCGTGATTGGCAGATAACACGTCATAAAGCCGGAGGCTGCGTCAGTGTGTATTTCTGGTATATTTGAATAAGGGCGCGAACGCAATGGGACGGTCAAGGGTTCAGTTCCTTTCGTCTCTCAACCGGTGGCCGCTTTCCGGGACAGAGGGAGACCCGGCGGGTCCCGGCCAGGGATGCGAAAGAAATGTTCCTTAACATTAATATGCAATTTTTTGAGGGTGTTGGGCAAATTTTTTTTAGGAGCAGTGAATCTTTCTCTCTCACCTTACTCTGGGGGAAAGGGTGAATGGTACAGCCTATCTACAGTGGGGAGGGGGAAGGTAAAGACATGTTTGGAGGTTGGGTCCTTTTGAAGATGGCCGAAGTTGTGGAGGATAATGTGTTGGATGTGAAGGGTGGTGGGGTGGCAAGTAAGGACGAGAGGAACCATCACTATTATGGCAGCAGGAAAATATGATGGGAATAGTATGGATAGACAAAGAAAGCCAGCATTGATTCAATGACAAATGTTTTAAACCAGCTGTGGTGTTCTCAGAGTCCATTTTCTTGCTACTGCTCCAAAGCTGCTTCCCATTGTAGTTAACAGCCCAATACAAATCACTTTTGCTAGCAGAAAGTCACAAAGCAAAATGCTACAAATGCACCACTCCCTTTGCAAGAGCAATAGTTTATGCTGTTCATTCCCTCTCCTTCAAACATGAGAGGAGCAATTACAAGGATTAGGGATCCTAATTATGTGTTCGAAGTGATGAAAAGCCTTCAGAAGACAAATGCTGCTTCTACCCAGGCTGTAATGTACAATTAGGCCCCATGCATCTGCTCAATGCAGAATATTTATAGTCCTGTTGCTCCAAGTTCTCCACATTTAAGTGAAAGGAATCAACATTGGGACTTTCTAACAGTATTTCCATTGGGACCCTTGGCTCCAGAGCAGGAAAAACTTACTTAAAGCAAGCTGCTTAAAAAGTTAAATTCTCTACCTGTTGGAGTCATGTTCCCAGCAGCACTTAGTAATCTTCAGTAATCTGTGGGGAAGCTGAGAGGAATATTCTATGTAGTAGGTGGTAGTTATATTTGAATATTTCTCCATCCTATACAGCAACTCTACCAGTTCATTGAGTACCATTTGCAAGATGCATTGCAGTTACATGCCAATACTTCCTAGTGCATTTGACACAGAAGGACAAGCCTAGAGTAAAGGGATGTTCCACTCAACTGTACACCAGTCCATCTTGCTCAGGGGTTCTCAATCTGCTTGCTTGATGGTATTGGTCCATGGCTTGAGAGAAAGGTTGGGAATCCCCAAATTAGGTAATGAAGAAAATATCATTTGCAACTCCAATATTGATACTCCCTTACTGGGAGCAGCTTCCCAGATTGGAGTAGCTTACTGAAGAATGTCCAATGATACTTTGCCCCAGTGGCAGTAAAATCCAACAGCTTGAAATTGATGTTTTCCGACAAAAGTTTGCTGCATGCAACCGCTAGTTTCTAGTACAGTAATTATGATCCAGTGCTTTTCTTTTCTTTAGAACATTGAGACATTAAGACCACTAACAAGAAATTTCATTTCCAACCAGCAACTACAGTGGCAGCAAATCCAACAATCAAGATGAAGAGGGCCGCTGACAAGAGCACAGTGATCACAATCATGTTAGAAGATTGCAGTCTTCTAACCACACCTCGATCCTCTCAACTCCATTCTCCTGCCTTCTCTCCATAACCTTTAACACCCTTAATAATCAAGAACTTATCTATCTCCGCTCTCTGCTTTAAATACAGTGTACTTATTGACTTGGCCTCCACTGCCACCTATAGCAATAAATTCCACAAGTTCACCACCCTCTACCTGAAGAAACTCTTCCTTATCTTTGTTCTAAAGGGACATCCTTACATTCTGTGCCCTCTGGTCCTAGACTCCCCCATCATTGGAAACATCCTCTCCACGTCAACTCTATTGAAGCCTTTCAGTATTTATTTAGTGATACAGCATGGAGTAGGGCCTTGCAGCCCTTTGAGTCATCCCGCCCCAGCAACCCCGACAAACTTGATTAACGCATTCCACGGGGAGAATGTACAGAGAGTCCTTACTGCCCAGTGGAGAAATTGAACTCTGGAATACCAGGAGCTGTAAGAGAGTCTTGCTAACTGCTAAGCTACTGTGACACTCATATATTTGATAGGTTTCAATGAGATTCCACCCCCCCCCCCACCATTCTTCTAAACTCCTGCGAGTACAGGCCTGGAGCCATCAAGCACAACTCATACTTTAACTCTTTCATTCTTGGATCATTCTCATGAACATCCTCTGGACCATCTCCAACGAAACACATCCTTTCTTAGTTATGGGCTCCAAAACTGCTCACGATACTCTGATTGTGCCTCAGCATTCCATCTTTGCTTTTATATTCTAGTCCTTTCAAAATGAATGCTAACATTACATTTGCCTTCCTCACCAACAACTCAGCCTGCAAGTTAAGCTTTAGGGAATCCAGCACAAGGACTCCACAATTCCCATTGTACCTTGGATTTTCTCCCTATCTAGAATATTGTCTATGCTTTTATTTCTTCTTCCAAAGTGCATGACCATACACTTCCTGACACTGTATTCCATCTGCTACTGTTTGCTCACCCTCCTAATCTGTCTAGGTCCTTCTGCAGCCTCCCTACTTCCCCAACACTGCCTGCTCCTACAGCTATCTCTGTGTCGTCTGTAATCTATGCAATCAATTCTGTCATCCACATCGTTGACATATAATGTGAAAAGAAGTGGTCCCAGCAGTCATTCCTTGGTACCTCTGCCCTGGAGCTCCCTCCTCAGCTGTGCATCTCTGTGGACTATACCCCCACCCCCCATCTACCCCTCACCCACATAACCTCCTACCCCACTCTCTCTCAACTCCAACCAAGCCCTCTCCCACATACCCTCCCACTCCAACCCACACATCCCATCATTACCCCCACCACCTCCCACCCACTCCTCTCCCAACCCAATCTCACCCTACCCCTACTGCCCTACACACCCTCCCACTCTACCTTCAACTCACCACTCTTCTACGGCCTCCATTCCTACTACACCCATGGCACAACTGAACATAGTCCATCACATACACTTGATCCACCCTACTTCATGTCCCACACACACCCGCCCCTCTCCACACCCCACCCCTCCCCACATCCCTCACACACATTCCCAGTGCTCACCCACCCCAGCCTAGTTCTCCACCACCCAGGGATGGGCTGGCCAGGCAACTCACAGTTTTACACAGCAATCAATTTCCCGTACCTGGCTCCAATGACATTTCTTTTCCCAGCAAGTGTGAGCCTGTCCATCTGTGACTGGATGTGATTCCATGCAACTGAAGTAAGAGTACAAAGGGAACTTAACTTGTCACCAGTGTGAACACTGGGAGTGACCGGTAACAGACACTGGCGCTAACACTGGGAATGATCGGTAACCGTCACTGGGCCCAGCACTGGGAGTGACTGGTAACAGACACTGGGCCCAACATTGGGAGTAACCTGTAACAGACACTGGTGCTAACACTGGGAATGATCGGTAACCATCACTGGGAGTGACTGGTAACAGACACTGGGCCCAACACTGGGAGTGACCGGAAACAGACACAGGGCCCAGTACTGGGAGTGACTGGTAACAGACACAGGGCCCAGTACTGGGAGTGACTGGTAACAGACACTGGGCCCAACATTGGAAATGACCCGTAACAGGCACTAGACCAACACTTACACAGGCCAGCAGTGTTACCTCACTGAGAGGTGTGATGGGGTGTTTCCATGTCCCATGTGAAGACACTCGATTGGCTACAGATTGACTCAAACACTGAGCCCTCTGGAGAAACTGCGCAGTGTTGTTGGGCACAGCAATGTGGATCTCCTCTCTCAGAGAGCGAGGGGGAGTGAGGGGTGGAGCAGGCAGGGGAAGTGGCATTGAGCAGGGAGGGGGAGTGAGTGGAGTGGGTGTGAGTGACAGGGTGGTAGTGAATGAGTGATGTGGAACAGAAAAGATGAATGCATTGGAACTGAGGAGGAGGAGAGTTGGGAGTGGGTGATAGGATGGGATGTAGGTGGAGTTGGGTTGTGTCCCTCCATCCTCACTGTACTCCTGTGGCTTTCTAATTGTCTTGTTAACATTGCTCTTGTATCTGCCTCCACCTATCCACCCCTCTGTGTAAAATCACTCACTCACACATCTGCTTTAAACATTCTCGCTCTCACCTTTAACCCATACCCTCCAGTATTTGACATTTCCACCCTGGGACAACAGCGCTGACTATCTACCTTATTTCTGATTTTTGTAATTTTACTAACTTCCACCAGGTCTCCCCTCAGCTTCCGATGTTAAATCAGAAAGAATATTCCAAACTCTATGAAAAGTTTGGTCCTGACTTTTTGACATTTCTCCTTTGTCAAATTCCTCAGCCAGTAGAAATAGTCTCCCCATCCACCCTGCGGGTTTCCCTTATTATGAAGAAAACTTCCACTGAACCAATAGAGTTCCAGGGAAAACATCCCAGTTTGTATAATCCTTCCTAATCTAACCCCTGGAGTCGGGTATCATGCTGATCACCTCCCGCTTATTTGGGTCTAATCAGAGCTTTGTAAAACTATAGTAAACATCTCCTGAAATCTTACAACAGAGAAACTGGTCCTTCAGCCCATCGAGTCTCAGGCAATCCTCAAGTACCCACTGCACCCTTCCTAGCCTAATCCCATTTTCCCACATTTGTATTGTGAGATGGCTTCAGCAGATCCATTCGTTACATTTATTGAGTTTGTTCTACTCTTAAATCTTGGTACAATACTGAAATCTGTTTTCTTTTAACTACCTTGATGTAGTTACATATGGCAGGTTTGGTGTGGATGGCATGCAAACAGTAGCCTTTTGTAGTCATAAAGCAATATGACATGTCTACAGACACTGGCCAAACCAGCCAATGCTGAGCATATTGACAATTTCACTGGTACTTATCTCCCATATCTTTATAATTCACGCTCCTCAACGTGCCTATCCAAGTACTTAAATGATACTATTGTACCTGTTTCAACCAGTTCCTCTGGAAGCTCGTTCCACATAATCCTGTCTACCTGTGATATTGGTTTCAATGAACTATCTACTTGTACATCTGTTCCATTACACTCCCCAGTGCCCTACCATTCATAGTACAAGTACTACGCTGATTTGACTTTCCAAAATGCATCATCTCATACTTCTCTGTTTTGAAATCTACTTGCCACTCATTGGCTCACTTCCCTGACTGTACAAGATCCCCTTTCATTATATCTTGGTACTTGTGACAATAATAAACCAAGACCAAATCTCCCCAGATTTACCAGTCAGCAGAGACCACTTATCAAACCAACCCGCACGTTTCTGGGACCTGGGAGGAAACTGGAGAGGTAGAGAAACCCCACAGGGAGAATGCGTTGGCACCCAAGGTCAGGACTGAACTAGGATCTCTGGAGTGAAGGCAGCAGCACTTGTTACTGCACCAATGTACAGATATAAAGGCCTGTTAGTCTTTTGATTATTATCTGGAATTCTTCATGACTTGTTCATAATTTTGGACATGGGAAATTCCCTCCTAATATTTGTGTCCAGTGCATTTTGCATACAACAATGTGATTATGACAACGATATGCTGCAAAGTTCGAGTTTCCCCTTTTCTTCTCATCGGTGAAGTCCACGTTACTGGGTGTGAAGCAGGGGCAGTCCATGTGACTGTTACTTACTGGGACCTAAGAGATAGCCAGCACTGTTCAGTGTCCAGCCTCTTCCTTCTTTTGGCTGAAAGGTAAGTTTAACAGTTTTAGTTTAAAAGGGGCATCTTTTTTTTACATTAATTCACTCAGCCTTTTCAGTAGCAAACATATGTTGTGAAGACAAAGTACACTGCAGATGCTGGGGTCAAAACAACACGTACAAAAAGCTGGAGGAACTCAGCAGGTCGGGCAGCATCCGTGGAAATGAGCAGTCAATGTTTCGGGCCGAGATCCTTCATCAGGACTGAAGTGGGGGGGGGGGGGTCTCGCCGATGTAGAGGAGTCTCACCTGGCACTTATCCCTACAAGCATAATTACTACACTTGTCCCTACACCTCCTCTTTTACCACCATTCAGGGCCCTAGATGGTCCTTCCAGGTGGCAACACTTCATTTGTGGGGTCACCTATTCCAGTGAGTGCAGCCTCCTCTACGTTGGTGAGACATGATGCAGATTGGGGGACCGCTTCGTCGAGCACCTCCGCTCCGTCCGCAACAACAGACAGGATCTCCCGGTTGCCACCCACTTCAACTCTGCTTCTCATTCTCATTCGTATATGTCCATACATGGCCTCCTCTACTGCCATGATGAGGCCAAACAGGTTGGAGGAGCAACACCTCATATACCGTCTGGGTAGTCTCCAGCCCCTTGGCATGAACATTGAATTCTCAAACCTTTGGTTATTCCCTCCCTCTCCCTTCCCCAATCTCACTTTCACTCTGCCTCCTCCTCCAGCTGCCTATCACCTCTCTCATGATTCTGCCTCCTTCTACTACACAGTGCTTTCCCCTTACATTCCTTCTTCACCTTTCCTGCCTATCCCGTTTCCCCTCCCCCACCCCTTAATCTGATTGATTTTTAACCTGACATCCGCCAGCCTTCTCCTTCCCACCCTCCCCCCACCTTCTTTATAGGGCCCCTGCCCCCTCCCTCTTCAGTCCTGACGAAGGGTCTCGGCCTGAAACGTTGACTGCTCGTTTCCATGGATGCTGCCTGACCTGCTGAGCTCCTCCAGCTTTTTGTACGTGTTGTGAAGCTCTGGTCAAAAAGTGCTTGCTTGGTTTTGACACACAAGATTCTCCCACTAATGCCAAAGGAACTCAGCAGGTCAGGCAGCATCAATGGAGGAGAATGAAGAGTCAATACTTCAGGCAGAGACCTTTCATCAGCCAGAAATGTTAAATGTTGACTCTTCATTCCTCTTTATAGATGCTGCCAAGGACAGACGGAGAAGGAGGACCTTCATTGCTACACGAAATGCCAGCGGCGTAACGGGAAGCAAATCAGGAAGTATAGATGCTGCCTGGGCTGCTGAGTTCCTCCAACGTTTTGTGTGTGCTTGCCATTGGTTTTGACTCCCCCCCCCCCCACACAGTTACAGAAAGAAAGGAGAATGGAGACCTTTTAAAGCAAGAAAGCTGCCAAGGAGACACAGTTTCAGTTGGAGTCTCCTCTCTCTCACATGTCATCGCCAAAGCAAACACATTCCCCCAGAGGAACACACTGCTGTGCTAAAATAAATTTAGGGCCAACTAATTCTCTGCACAGGAATGGTGGTGCTGGCAGTTTGCAGCCACCTTCGAAAGTCGGCAAGTACTTAGAGGGAAGACGAGGGATCAACTTCACATTCAGAATTTGTCAGGGCACAGTGAGAGGCAGAGGTCTCAACAGCTGTTCACAGATTTAAACTGGATTGAATAGGTGATTAACACATTCTGCACTCTCTTCCATCAGCTGTTTTAACCGGCACTAGACAGAGGATTGACCTATGACTCCACTGGCAACTTGGCCCCACACACACACACACACACACACACACACACACACACACACACAACAATTACCATCAGAATGAATCCAAAGCACCCCATTGTTAAACCACAGAGGGTCAAAGATCTCCAGGTGAGGGAGCTGCCTCACCATGTCTCTGAAACCGGACCCTCATCTTCTTGACTGGAAGTCCACAATCAGTGCGGATTGGAAATAACATCTCCACCTTGCTGACAATCAACGTCAGTGCACCACAGGGCTGTGTGCTTTGCCTACTGTTCTACGCGCATGACTGGCTAGGCACAGCTCAAATTCCATCTATAAGTTTACTGATGATACAACCATTGCTGCCAGTATCTCAGATGGTGTTGAGAAGGCATACAGGAGTGAGATATCAGCTGTATGAGTGGGGTTGTAGCAACAACTTTGCACTTAACAACTTATCAGGACCAATCCTCATAGAGGATTCAGAAGTGGAGAGAGTGAGCAATTTCAAGTTCCTGGGTGTCAATATCTCTGAGGACCCAACCTGGTCACAACATATTGCTGCAGCTATAAAGAAGGCAGGACAGCAGCTATATTTCATTTGGAGTTTGAGGAAATTTGGTTTGTCACCTAAAGCACTTGAAAACTTCTACAGATGTACCATGGAGAGCATCATTGGCTGGTATGGTTGTGCTACTACACAAGATCGAAATAAGTTGCAGAAAGTTGTAAAATTAGTCAGCTTCACCATGGGTTCTAGCCTCCATAGTATCCAAGACATCTTCAAGGAGCAGTGCCTCAGGAAGACAGCGTCCATCATTAATGACCCCCACCACCCAAGACATTCCCTCTTACAGTTGGGAAGGAGGTACAGAAGCCTGAAGGCACACACTCAGCGACTCATGAACAGCTTCTCCCCTTCTGCCATTGGATCTCTGAATGAACTTGGAGCCCATAAACACTACCTCACTACTTTTTTTTAAAATTTCTGTTTTTACACTACTTATTTTAAATTAATAATTTAATGTATATAATTACTGTATTTCAATTCTTTTTCTATATTTATCATGTATTGCATTGTGCTGCTGCTTCAAAGTTAACAAATTTCACAACATATGCCAGTGATATTAAACCCGATTCTGATATCTGGAGAGAGAAAGTCAGCAGGTGGTGAGAGGAACCCACCCAGGGCTCACGCATTTTCTAGATAACCATCAAAAAGGAAAGGACCACACTCTAGCCATGATTCTTTAACATATTCCCCGTCACTGACGTTTTTTGTATTAATCTTTGCAACCTCAAACACTAGCAGCAGCTAAGTTAGAACTACCTGAAGTAAACATCATCAAAAGATTTAATTGTGGTTTTTTTTTGTTGCAGATTTCCTCGTGTTTGCATTTCTGTTCTTACTCACTTTTATCGCAAAGCCATTTATGACCAGTTTCACTTTACGGAGGGAGACCTCCACACTGCTGTTTCAGAGCGTAAGGTGCTCAGTGCTTTTTTGTGCTTTTTAATCATGCCAACTCTTTCACTTCACCCATCTTGAAAATCTGCTGCTTCTCCCAACATTTGAACATTTTTGTTTCTGACATTCTGAACAGGGTAAATACAATTAAAACATATCTCACCAATAAAAAAATTACAAAAAAGGGGTACTAAACTACATACAGTGCTTACTGTTATTATCACTCAATACCCAGCGTTCACTCACAAATGACCGAAGTGTGCCAACAAAACTTTTGTACTGCCATTGGTTCGCTGCCCCTGTCTTAGGGTACTCTTGGTCAGGTTCTATGGATTCTTTCCTCTACTCCTTTATAATCCTCAACTTCATCAAAAACTCCTGGTTTGTAATTGGATTTAATTGTCAGGCACTGAAACCTACATGAAATGCGTTGTTTGTGTCAAATTAATTTGGTAAGGATTGCGCTGGACAGCCCATGGTGTCACCACTCTTCTGGTGCTAACACAGCGTACCCACAGATCTCTAATCCTAACTCTATGTCTTTGGAATGTGGGAGGAAACCCACGAGGTTTTGGGGAAAGCGTACGAAACTCCTCACAATGGCAGGAATCGAGTCCTGATCTTACGGCTGGAGCTGTAGAGAGATTGCAGGAATGGCCCTATTATGCCATATGCCATATTTCAGAACATCACCATTTTCCCCTCAGCTACCAAGGTAAATACAGAGGAGAAACATTCACTAAGACCTCACGCAGTCTCTTGTGGATCCACACGTAGACAACAGCACCAAACCTTAAGGAATCTGTTCCTTCCCTATTGACCCTTTTACTCTTAAAATACTCCTAGAATCTCTTTGGATTCTCCTTCACCTTATCTGACAAGAATAGGGTGTAAGAAAGGCATTCATCGAGACATTGAGTTCAAGAGCTTGATAGAATTTATAAGATTATGAGAGGCATAGACAGTAGACAGCCAGTACCTCTTTGCCAGGGTCAAAATACTAGAGGGCTTTAATTTACGGTGAGAAGGGATAAGTTCAAAGGAGATGTGTGGGGTAGGTTTTTTTTTACACACAAAGAGTGGTAGGAGTCTCAGTGTCACTGCTGGGGTGGGGGTGATGGAGGCAGATACAATAGAGGGGTTTGAGTGGCTCTTAGATGGCTATATGAATGTGCAGAGAATGGAGGGATATGGACAATGTGTAGCCAGAGAGGACTAGTGTTGTTAGTTATGAGTAAAAAAATCATTCAGCTTGATAACATGGGCAGAAGAGTCTGTTCCTGCACTGTACTGTTTTACGTTTTATGTTCTACATTTGGCCACTTTGCAGTCCTTTGTAATGAACAGTCAACACTCCAGCTTCAGGTAAACTGCTCTCTCATCATTTCCATGATGGTGCTGATGTCCCTGTCCCACCTGGTTCTATAAAATCCCTCCTTCGATCTTCACTTGCTCAGTCTGTTACCTGATCTGTCCAAAGCAGCCTCCACATTGCTTTGTGGATCCAGAACTGGCTCACCCACAGGAGGTAAAGAGTGGTTGTAGACGGGTCATATTCTGCATGGAGGTTGGTGACCAGTGGTGTGCCTCAGGGATCTGTTCTGGGACCCCTACTCTTTGTGATTTTTATAAATGACCTGGATGAGGAAGTGGAGGGATGGGTTAGTAAGTTTGCTGATGACACAAAGGTTGGAGGTGTTGTGGATAGTGTGGAGGGCTGTCAGAGGTTACAGCGGGACATTGATAGGATGCAAAACTGGGCTGAGAAATGGCAGATGGGAGTTCAACCCAGGTAAGTGTGAGGTGGTTCATGTTGGTAGGTCAAATATGATGACAGAATATAGCATTAATGGTAAGACTCTTGGCAGTGTGGAGGATCAGAGGGACCTTGGGGTCCGGGTCCATAGGACACTCAAAGCTGCTGTGCAGGTTGACTCTGTGGTTAAGAAGGCATATGGTGTATTGGGTTTCATCAATCATGGGATTGAGTTTAAGTGGCAAGAGGTAATGTTGCAGTTATGTAGGACCCTGGTCAGACCCCACTTGGAGTACTGTGCTCAGTTCTGGTCACCTCACTACAGGAAGGATGTGGAAGCCATACAAAGGGTGCAGAGGAGATTTACAAGGATGTTGCCTGGATTGGAGAGCATACCTTATGTGAACTCGGCCTTTTCTCCTTAGAGTGATGGAGGATGAGAGGTGACCTGATAGAGGTTTACAAGATGATGAGAGGCATTGATCGTGTGGATAGTCAGAGGCTTTTTCCCAGGGCTGAAATAGTTAGCACGAGAGGGCACAATTTTAAGGTACTTGGAAGTAGGTATAGAAGAGATGACAGGGGTAAGTTTTTACGCAGAGAGTGGTGTGTGCATGGAATGGGCTGCTGGTGACGGTGGTGGAGGCAGATACGATAGGTCTTTTAAGAGACTCCAGGACAGGTACATGGAGCTCAGAAAAATAGAGGGCAAAGGGTAACCATAGGTAATTTCTATGGTAAGGACATTACGGCACAGCTTTGTGGGGCGAAGGGCCTGTATTGTGCTGTAGATTTTCTATGTTTCTATGTTCTATAGATGTTTGTCTTACACCTCACTTTTACACCCCCACACCCACTGTTAAAAAAAACTTGCCCACCTGGTTCTGAGGAAGGGTCCTTGAGCTGAAACATTGGGTTCCCTTTCCACAAATGTGGTTTGATTGGCTGGGTTCTTCCAGCATTTTTTGAGGTAAGGGATAACAGGTCAGAATGATGTAACAGGTTGCAGTGAGGGTAATGGGTTGAGGTTAGTCATAGGAGGTTGGGGTGAGGGGGGATGTTTTGCAGTGAATTTTATTGAAATATTTTGTACTTACAAAGATGGAGAAAGTTTTCCTCCTGCTCTGACAAGTTAATTATTTTGTTTCATTCCTCTCTGGAGACAGATCCTGTCGAATGATTCACTGGAGTTCATTGTCATTTTGCTCTGGTTAATTGCTGCTTTCAGCAGGTTTCACTGTGGAGACAGCGTTCCGATGGGCACCTCTCCAGGACTAATTTCAATTCATCAGTAACTGTCCCCCTGTTTACGTTGGATGCTTTTTGGCAGGATTAACAATGATTAAACAGAATGTAATGCAATCATCTTCACTCTCAGAGGAAATGAAATATCTGCATTAACAGGTGACTGAACTAGGGGCCTGACTGATGTTCTTGTAGTGGGTGTCTGACCCCAGTGGGTGGATAATTGGAAGTTCCTGGCTGAGTTACTGGTGTTTTCAAACAGATTTCAATTTAATAACAACAACTTTTGAAAGACAGTCGCGTGTCGTCTCAAAGAATCTTTACTGTGACTTGTTACATGAATCAACAGCTTTAAATGTCACTTGAGATCAGACGTTCTCCATTAGATATTCAATTTTAACCCTGTACTGAAGATCTGGAGGCTGCAAAACTTCCTTACACACCCACTGACAGTGAGCTCCTCTTTACACTCTTTATTGAGCGTGAGAGTGTACTTGCTCAGTCATATGTTGAGACCACACACTGAACACTATGCAGTTCTGTGTGCCACAGTACAGGAAGGATGTGACTGAGGTAGACAGGAAGCAGAAAAGTTTCACAAGGATACAATAGGATATTTTAAGAGACTCTTAGGCAGGTACATGGAGCTTAGAAAAATAGAGGGCTGTGCAGTCAGGTAATTCTAGGCTGTCTCTAGGGTAGGTTATATGTTCGGCATAATGTTGTGGGCCGAAGGGCCTGTAACATGCTGTAGACTTCTATGTTTCTAAGGAAGTTGCTAGGACTGGAGCACTCAGTTACAAGGAGAGACTGAACAGTCTGGACTGCTTTCCTTGGAGTGAAGGAGGCTGAGAGGTGACCTTGTAGAGGTTTATAAGTCAGGAGGGGCAAAGATAAGATGAATGGTCAGTTTGGGGAGTCTAAAACTAGAGGACTCAGGCTTAAGGAGAGAGAGGATTGATTTAAAGGGAAAGTTTTTCCACTAGTAAGGTTCTGCCAGAGGGAATGGGAGAGACAGGTACAATTACAATGGTTAAAATATATTTAGACATGTACATGGATAGGAATGTATCAGGGACAAACATGGGGAATGGAGTTTTGCTCAGGAATGCTCCTTGGTTAGCACGGATGAGTTGGGCCAAAGGGCCAATTTCCTTGCTAATATGATTGTGAATCTAAATAAATTTTAGTTGCAACTCTGTTCACCTCTCCAGCTGGGTGAGCACACACTAAAGCTCTGAGCTGTGTCTATTTCAGTGCAAGAAGTATTGTAGGTAAGGCAGATGAGCTTACAGCATGGACCAGAATGTGGAGTTATGATGCTGGAGAGATAGTAATGGGGTCCATTTAGAATGGAGATGAGGAGACTTTCGGTTTAAGATGGCAGTACTGAAGAGTGCAACAGCTTACTGCTAGATCAGAAGGCAAATAACGACTGAAAACATTACTAATAAAGCCTTTTCTGAAGTAACTTGTGGTCAACTATCACCGCAAAGAATGGATAAGCAAGCGGAGATGAAGCATGATTTGAAGGATAAGCTGTATTGGGGTATCTCAAAGCAGGAACTCAAGGCATTCAAGACGGCGTCACGGACGCAATTAGTATTGCTGCCAGCTGTTTGAGTGAACGATTTGGTGAGGAGGAGCCACTGCGGAAGAGTTTCGATGCCCGTCCACCTAACCCGGGTGCAAAGTTGGATCACTCCAAGCACTGAGCTGATTTGGTGAGATCGAGAATGGCTTCGGGTTGTGTGGTCTGGGTGTGTCACTGTGCCAGGGCCTGGGTCCTAGAGCGAGGCACTACATGGTACCAGGACAATTTAAACGTCAGTCCAGATAGACTGGAAAGCCCAAGCGCAGAAGCGACGGTCGGGCTGATTTCGCTCACTCTCACGCGATGTTCATTCCTCTCTCTGGTAGTTGTCATTTCTCCAAGTTTTGCGGCGTCTTTGCCTGGCTAAAATGATGAACTTGAGATGGAGGCTTGG
Source organism: Hypanus sabinus (assembly GCF_030144855.1). NCBI lineage: Eukaryota > Metazoa > Chordata > Chondrichthyes > Myliobatiformes > Dasyatidae > Hypanus > Hypanus sabinus. Next base: position 20,918,192 of record NC_082734.1, read on the forward strand.
GCCTACTACTCCGGCTGCTCTTGGGAGCAGACCTAAGGGCTCGGCCTGATTCAGAATGTTGTTGTTTGCATCTGGTGTCTGCATGACATGGACTTTTTTTCCCTTTATCTCTGCAGTGGTTATGGTCCTTCTCTATTTTAAATTGGATTCTTTGTGGCTGCCTGTAAGCAAACAAATCTCAAGGGGTATATACATTCCTTGATAATAAATGTACTTTGACTTTGAGGAATTTCTTTAGGCAGAGGGTGATGAATCTGTGGAATTCGTTGCCACAGATGGCTGTGGAGGCCAGGAGGTCATGGAGTGTATTTAAAGTGGAGGTTGATAGGTTCTTGATAAGTCAGAGCGTGAAAGTTTACGGGGAGAAGGCAGGAGAATGGGATTGAACAAGGAAATGGAATAGCCGTGATCAAATGGTGGAGGAGGCTCAATGGGCCAAAAGGCCTAATTCTGCTAAAATGTCTTATGGTCTTATTAATGAAACTTGGTTGCAGGAGGGGCAGGATTGGCAGTTCACAGAGTGGGAGGGAGCAAAGGGGGAGGGTGGCGTTACTCATCAGGGAAAGTGTCGTGTAAGTGCTCGGTCAACATGTTCTGGACATCTCATCTAATGAGTTACCATGAGTGGAAATAAGATATAAAAAAGGGATGACCACATTAACAGGACTATATTGTAGGTCTCCAAACATTCAGCGGGATTTAGAGGAATAAATTTATTGAGAGACAGCAGACAGTTGCAGAAAATGTATGGTTTTGACAGCAGGTAACTTTCCATATATTGACTGTAAAAGGGATGGGTGGGTTAGAGTTCATCAAGTATGTTCATCAATATGTAGAGGTCCCAACTACAGAAGGTACCATACTGGGGTCTCTATTAGGGAATGAGACAGCACAGGTGACAGAAATGTTTACAGGTCACTTTGGAGCTATTAGAATTCTATTACTTTCAAGATAATTATGGAGAAGGATAGGTCTGGTCCTCAGGTTCAGATTGAAAGTTGCAGAAAGGCCAATTTTGATGGCATCAGAGGGCATCTAGAGAGTACAGAATCTGTATGTTCCTGGTAAGGCTAACAGGTTTAGGGGACCTTGGCAATCAAGAGCTATTAAGGCTCTGGTAAAGAAAGAGAAGGAAGCATAGGTTATTCAAATCAATTGAGATGTTTGAAGAGTATAATAATTGCTAAAGAACACAAGAGAGTGATCACGAGGCCTGAAAGAGAACATGAGGCTGCTCTGGCAGAGAAGGTAAAAGAGAATCCCAAGGGCTTCTTCAGATCTTAGTGAAAGGATAGCAAGGGATAACACTGGTCCTCTCGAAGATCAGCATGATCAGCTATGATTGGAGCAGAAAGAGATGTGGGAGATCTTAAATGAAATTTTTGCATCCCGGTTTAGTTGAGAGACACACAGAGTCCATAGAACTGAGGTAAAAAATTAGTGAGGTCATAAACCATATACAAATTGTGAAAGAGAGAGTTGCAGGCTGTCCTGAGATAGATTAGGATGGATAAATCCCCAGAGTCAGATAAGGTGTCCCCTTGGACCTTGTGGGAGGTTAATGCAGAAAGTGCAGGGGACAAGGCTGAAATATTTAAAATGTCCTTATGAAATGTTGTTCAGTTGTTCAAGGAAGGCTCCAAGAATAATTTGGGAAATTCAAGGCCAAAGAGCTTGATATCATCTATCCAATCTTACAAAGTTTTTTTGAGGAGGCTGATGAAAGAAAAGTGATGGACATTCTCTACAAGGTCATTAGCAAGACCTTTGACAAAGCCCCATATGGGAGAAGGGTCCAGAAGGTTAAGTCATGTGGCACTCAGGTTGAAGTAATCAATGGGATTTGACATTGGCTTTGTAGAAGAAGCCAGGGACTGCTAGTAGACAATTGCCTCTCCGACTGGGGGCCTGTGACTAGTGGTGTGCGACAGGGATTGGTGTTGGGTCCTCTATTGTTACTAATTTAGATGATAATGTAGTAGACTGGATCCACAGATTTGCAGATGACACCAAGATTTGGCATACATATACATCATGTGTATGTATGTGTGTATATATATATGTATATATATATATATACACACACACACACACAATGCCCAAGACATTTATGCAATACTGTATTTGTGAACATGGAATGGAGAGTGAGTTTGTAAATCTAGTGGAAGCAAAGGATGTTGGGACTGGAGAGGATGGAGTACCAGGCAGGAGTGTGGGACTGGTGGCAGAGGATGAGTGCCAGGTATAGACACACCCAACCCTGAGACAACAGGCAGAGTAATTTGATTCCAAACTATCGGTTTATTGATCATTACAGTATGTGTCTCTGGCGTTTCCCACTCCCTCCCCTCTCTTCCCCTTACCCCAACAATGAGACCCCTTCCCACTCTTAGTCCACAACAGAGACTCATATCAGAATCAGGTTTATCATCACTCACACACGTCATGAAATTTGTTTTTTTTGTGGCAGCAGTACAGTGCAATATATAAATGTACTACAGTACTGTGCAGAAGTCTTAGGCATCCTAGCTGCACATGTGCCTAGGACTTTAGTGCAGTACTGCTCTTGGTTTTCCTTTAATTGATAAACATCCAATGGCGTTGCAGACACTTTTTATTATGTGACATTTGTAGAATGCAAAGAGGAACTGCTGAAAACCCAAACAAGGCGGGTAGAGGTCAAAGATTTGTTTCTCCTGTTACTCCCTCCACAGATACTGACTGACCAGCTGCCTGTTAATATTTTTTGCTTCAGCTCTCCAGCACCTGCAGTTCTTTCACTTTTGAACTGTGTCTAGAAATGGATACAAGTCCGTTGTTGCAAACCTGCTCAGACAGAAGGGACAAAATCAGGATAACACTGACAGGTACAGAACATGTTCGCCAATGACAGGTTTGTTCATTATGTGGCATGTCATATTGACGTTGGTGATCATGGTCTTTCCATGGCCATGACTATTCTCAGCAAATTTTTCTACAGAAGTGTTTTGCCATCGCCTTCTTCAGGGCAGTGTCTTGACAAGACAGGTGGCCCCAGCCATTATCAATACTCTTCAGAGATTGTCTGCCTGGCTGCAGTGGTTACATAACCAGGACTTGTGACATGCACCAGTTGCTAGTAGGACTGTCCACCACCTGCTCCCATAGCTTCACGTGACCCTGGTTCATGGAGGGAAGGAGCACCTCACACCTCCTTTAGTAGGGACGCATCTCCACCCTGCCACCCAATACAACAATTAGTGAACTGTAAAGTAACTGAGTAGGTGAAGGAAAGCAGACTGCTCTGTTCTCCATGGCTTAGACCAGTGAAGGGATTAACATGAGGGGATTTATTCATTAGGCCTTGTGAAAATGGGTGACAATGTTCTCTACTAGAAATTGCTTGAGTTGATTGGCCATAAAGAGTAGAATATTGAAAGCGACAGAGAAATGATCTAATGGAGACAGCAAATATCTGTGATAAATGAACACTACTGAAGCTGCTGTCAGGCTGAATTCCCCGGGGGATTGCTTTATGGATCACATCTTTCACTGAAGAATGAACAGCCTGCATTTAGAGTTGAAGGCTGGATGTCAAAAGCTCAGTGATCAGGACAAGTTGACTGTCAGTTCACATTGACTCTGTACCTGGGCCACCCACTCCGTCTCTTCCTGGCACCAGCTGAGGTTTCACTGAGATTATCACCTTCTCACTACACCTGCAGCACTTTCACAGTCCAGGGTGTGGTAGAACAGGGGTACAGACTAGTACAGATACACAGTTCCCCAGAGTAGCGACACAGGTAGATAGCATGGTGAAGAATGCATTTGGCACGCTGGCCTTCATCAGTCAAGGCGTTGAATATAGGAGTGGGGAGGTTATGTTGCAGCTGTACAAGATGTTAGTGAGGCCAAATTTAGGATACTGTGTTCGGTTTTGGTCACCACTCAAGGATAAAGGAGGGAATATGTGCTTGGAGGATGAGGATATGGGCAAGATCCTAAATGAGTAGTTTGAGTCATTCTTCACCAAGAAGGAGGACATGGAGAAGAGTGAGAAAGGTGTGAAGTGTGTTAATATGGTAGGGCATTTTGAGATGAGGAGGTAGAGTTAGGTCTCATAAAGCATATTAAAGTGGAGAAGTCTCCAGGTTATTGAGGGAGGCAAGAAATGAGATTGCTGAGGCATTGTCCAAGTAGACCAGTTTACTTAGGTATTTAATTACTAGCTTAATCTCTGTACTGTATTGTATTCTATAGTGTATTCTAATTCTGTAGCACTGTTTTCTGTCCGTGTCTAACCCGATGCTTTTGCTTTTCAGATTTTCCCCCCAGTGCAAGGAGAATTGTCCATTTATCATCATATGTAGATTCCACAATATTCCTGTGGCCACAATCTTTACAACACACGCCACGCTGCTGGGATGGTATCTGTGTGCTGGGAATACTAATTTCTACAACAACCTTTCAAATGTGTGTTAACATCCTTCCATTTCTGAGAAGGCACTGTTCTGAACTTTGGTCTTTCAAGAGCATCTGAGAGGATTAGGGTGGGAATCCCAGTTCAAGGATCCTGGCATTTGGAGATGCTCAAGAGAAGCTAGGAATTGTGGAGAATTTGTGGTCTGATTATGCGAAGAGACCAGAGAAGAATTGGAAAAATCAAGGATAATAATTTTAAACGGAGGCTCTGCTGGACCAGGAATGGAGTTGTGCGGGGGGGGGGGGGGGGGAAGGATGGAGTTGTACGGGGGGGGGGGGAGGATGGAGTTGTATGGGGGGGAAGGATAGAGTTGTATGGGGGAGGGGAAGGATGGAGTTGTACGGGGAGGGGGAGGATGGAGTTGTGCAGCATAGAAACAAGCCCTTTGGCCCAACTCATCCATGTTGACCAAGATGACCATATTCCTCTAAACATTCCTATCCACGTACCTGTCCAGCTGCCTTTTGAATGTTATTATTGTGCCTGCCTCAACCACTTCCTGACATCTCATTCCATATACTCACCAGCCACTGCTTAAAGAAGTTGACACCCCACCCCCAGTCCCTTTTAAATCTTTTCCTTCTCAAGTTAAACCCACGTTTTCCAGTCTTTGTTTCCCTTTTTCCCGGGAAAAGTCTGTGTGTATTCACTGTCTCTGCCCCTCATGGATTTCTAGACCTCTGTAAGGTAACCTTTCTTCCTCGTATCCTCCAAGGCTTAAAATCCTTGTCTGCCCAATCTTTCCCTTTAAGTCAGGCCCTCACGTTCATAAGTTTTCTTTCCACTCTTTCTTGCTTATTGACAACCTTTCTACAACACAACACAGAACATAGAATATAAAACAGGTTCCTGCCAAAATTCCAACTGCGTTCCACCCCTTGAACTCATTATTATGGATCAGGAAGAAATGGCAATGGACAAAGCAGTGTGAGGTAGTTTTCCGAAAGATTAAGGAAATGGTGACATCAGACACAGTACTGACACATTACTATCCACATCACTTGCCTGTGAAAGTGCCTATAGCTATACCAAATGTATAGGTGCCATCACGTCACATGTGATGGAAGTGAACGCCCCATAGCCTTTTGCATCACGTTCTTTTACTGCTGCAGAGAAAAATTATGAACAGACCGACAGAGAAGCCTTGAGTTTGGGTTGGGGTATAAAGTGTTTCAACCAGTGGTTGTATGGAGAGAGTTTACACTCATTACTGATCAAACACTAGTGTCCAATTTCAATCCACAGAAGGGTGTTCCACCAAGAGCAGTAACACAAATGCAGAGATGGGCTCTGATTCTTGGAGGATGCAATTACAAGATTGAATTCAGGATGTCAACTGATCATGGAAATGCTTATGGATTGTCCTGTTTATCCTCGGAAAAGAAAATATCTGAAAAATTTACAAAAGAGGACACTCCTCTTGATAGATTCTCCCTGATGCAAACCAGTGCCAGGATGAACTTGCCCTTGTTGGGGTTTGCCTTAGGCGGAGAATTGAGAGTTGTTACTACCATCCAAACTGAGAGCTGAAGTGCTGGAAGAGCTACTTGACAGCCACAATGAAGTGTTGGTTCGAAGCTTTGTCTGGTGGCCTGGGATAGATCAGCAGATTGAGCAGCTTGTCATGCCCTATTCGGGATGCCAACACATCAAAAAGATGCCAGGAGCTGCCCCTCTCCATCCCTGGGAATGGCCTGCATTGCCCTGGAAGAGGATTCGTATGGAGTTTGCAAGACTGTTCATGGGCAGAAGTTGCTTGCCAGTAGCAGATGTGGCCAGAAATGTTCTCAACAACCTCACACACTGTTGATGTGTTGAGATGCCTCTTTTCAAGGTCTAGTGCTCCAGAACACTACAACGGACCACAGTTTGTTGAGGAACAGTTTGAGCCATTCCTGAAAATGAATGGAATCAGACATATTACATCTGCACCGTACTACCCAGCTACAAGTGGTTTGGCAGAAGGGTTTGTCCAGAGTCTAAAGAACACACTGTGAGCAATGTCAGCAGTATACTAACATGGAATCAGAAGCTCACCAATGCAGCAGACTCCACAACCAACAACTCACTAACTTCTAATCTAGACTCTTGAACTCAGTGGCTCAATTAATTATGGGAAACTTGCCATCGTTTTTCTTACCACCCGATCAACCTGTGCAGTCACTTTCAGGGAGATGTGAACTTGAACTCTAAGATCCCACTATACAAAGTATAAAGTAAATTTATTATTAATGTACATCCATGTTACCATTAACAACCCTGAGATTCATCTTCTTGTTGGTGTACAATGTGCTGTGTATGTTAATCAAAATGGCTTCCTTGTTTTGTTAAGAGTAAGAATGCTTCTTTGTTATGATAAGTGCTTTCTCTCGCAGTTGTTTAGCTTTAGACTTGCTGATATTGGGATTGTATTCTTTTGTTAACCAATGGGGAATGCTATTTTGTCTTGTGGGTCTGGGAGCTGGTGTTTTCGTGGTCTTTTCAGGGAGTTGGGAAGAGGACGCTGAGGAAGGTGGGCGTGTGCGGCACTGCTCGGCCGACCACCAGGGTGGTCCCAGGTGCAAGGACGTGGAGGTCGGCAGAAAGCGATGAGGGGGTCGAATGGTTAGATGGATGAGCTCCAACGATGTGCACTAAACTGACTGAACTCTGATAAGTTTTGGCGCCTTTTTATTTTATTTTCCTTTATATATACTGTACTGTAAGTAACCTTTTAGTTCTAGTAAAATCTATAAAGCATATTCTATAACGGTAAATGGTGTGAGTTTGATATTGTGTATGTGTCGCTGCATTAACTTGTTTTCCACAGCACCTGCGTATATGGGAGGTGGGGTTGGAGAGTGGCTGGAATTCTTCCCATAGACATATACCAGTTTGTTGAGCAGGTGTTACATTTGTGGGGGCTCATCCGGGATTTGGATTTTTCAGGGGCTGTGAAATCGCGCAGGCAGTAGTGTGGAGATGGACAGAGATAAGATTGTGAGCTGCTGCAAATTAGAAGATGTACTGGCGCATTATGTGTGCGTGGTGAGTGGAGTGGATTTTGGGGTTTCGGGAGAGGTGTTAGTGTGGGGATTAAGTTTGGTAAATGGTATGGGGCAGGTACAACTAGTAGCTAGATGGTGTGGTAAAGAGGTAGGGTCTAGCTGGGTGTTGGTTCGTACGAGTGCTGACATCATGACGTTGGATCTGCCGGCTGTGGGGACTCCACACACTCTCAAGGATGAGGATGACGAGACACTGGAGGAGGAGCTAGAGCTAGAAGTGGCCCCCGGGGAGGTGCCCATCACTAGTAAAGGGGGGGTCGGAGGAAGGAGATGTGACTAGGCCCCGCCCCCCCGAGGACGGTGGAGGCCTCGGAGCTTGTAGTCACACTTAACTCCCTGGTGGGGGTGGCCAAGAGGCCACGGCTGAAGCTGGGGGTGTACTCAGGAACCAAGCCTACCCCGGATGGGGAGGTGGACTATGAGACCTGGATCGAGCATACGTCTTTGATGTTAGAGGAGTGGCCAGGCTCGGAGGAGGAGAAGAGGCAGCGATTGGTGGGAAGTCTGAGGGGTGCGGCGGCCAAAACAGTCCGGGAGTTGAAAGCTGAGAAGCCTGGGGCCTCAGTGGAGGAATGCATAGAAGTTTTGGAGGGAGCGTTTGGGTTGTCAGGGGAACCCTGGCTGCTTTTAGCAGAGTTCCAACACCTAGAACAACGGAGAGGGGAAAAGCTCTCCGAGTACATATTTCGGATGGAGGGGATGCTTACGGGGTTGCGGCGCCGGGGGGTAGTGAAAGTGCCTGACGTGGCTAGCGTGAGGATGAGTCAGATATTCAGTGGCTCTCTGGAGGAGGACAAGGTGGCGTGGACTATCCGGCAGGCTTATAGAAAGGGCCCCCCCTCCATCATTTGGGCAACTGTTTAGAGAGGTGCGGGAGGAAGAGAGAGCGTTGGGGCGGAAAAGGGGCTCAGCCACCAGGAGAGATCCTCAGCGAAACAGGAAGTGGTGGCTGGGTGGAGGACTGAATACCCCCAGGGGAATAGGGACCCCCGCTGGAGAGGAAGGACAGGGAAGGTACCCACTCCTGGGGTGATGCACCATCAATAACTCTCGGAGACTGGAAGAAAGCACAAGCAGCAAGCGACCACCACACAACATCCTGGAGACCGAGGAAGGGTCTGTGCCTCCAATCGCCTTTATACTGGGGTCTGTGGGAGGAGCCACAGGAGCAGTCAGCAGGGGAGGGCGTGTCCAGACAGGTATATGCAGTTCAACACACGGGAGCGGCTCGTGCAGTGGGCTGGGAGCGGGGATCGTCCTGGGAGAGGAGGGGCGGCGGGCAGCGTGTGCTTTAACTGTGGGAAAGAGGGGCATTTCGGGCGGGACAGTGGGCGGTCGAGGGTGTGCTATAGCTGTGGAGAGGAGGGCCACTTTCGGTGGAATTCTGAGAGACAGGGAGTCCAGCGGAGGGCAACCCCCCCCCCCCCCCCCACGACTAAGGTGTCGGAAACTTAGGAGAGGCTCAGTGAAGGAACGGACTGGAGCCTCTGGAGGAACACGTTCCCAGAGATCAGTCAGGGGACCACCAGATGCCCATGCCTTTATTCCGGATGGGCTGGTAGGACCCCATGCCCGTGTGTGTCCACGGATAGAGGGAGTTTACGTAAAAGCCGTTCTTGATACGGGATCGCAGGTGACCTTATTGTACCAGTCTTTCTACAACCAATATCTAAAGCATTTGCCGCTAACCCCATTTGACGCCCTGCAGATTTGGGGTGTGAGCGAGGGTGATTACGATGGGTACCTATCAGTGAGATTGGAGTTCTCAGAGGGCGATGAGGGAGTGTCTGAAGCTATTGAGACATTGGTGTTGTTGTGTCCGGACCTGGTGGAAACCGGTAGTGCTGCCCTCCTGGTGGGGACTAACTCCCCCGTTGGGTGACGGCTCCTGGGAGCTTGTAAGGAGAAAAGGGGGGGGGGGGACACTTTCTGGAGACCCTCTTGGTTCATCCAGTGTTTCGAGAGGTATTTGCAGAAGGGGTTGCCCCCCAAAGGCTGGAGCCGGAGTGTAAAGGAGGGACGGTGTGGTGTACGCAGGCGAGGCCCAAGGTGATCCGACCAGGGGAGGTAGCACTCGTGATGGGGACTCCCAGATTCCCAGGAGTGCTGACAGGCGAAGCCCTGTTAGTAGACGCCCCGGACGATCTTGAGGGGGAGACACGATTTCCGGCTGGTGAGGCCCGAAGTGCAGAGACCAGGGGTGGTACATGTGAGGCGTATGGCCGTCAGTGTCAGGAACACTATGGCGCGAGAAATCATCTTTAAGAGGGGAATGCCGCTGGTACAACTGTTCCCGGTGACGGTGATGTCTAGCGCACCAGTGCGGAAGGGTTGCAGTAGCGAAGGGAGCTGACTGCTGAGGCTTTTAACTTCGGGGATTCTCCTGTGTTGCCGGAGTGGAAACGCAGGCTAGTGGAGAAGTATTTTGTATATTATGGCCTTCCCGGGCAGATATCATAGTGATCAGGTGTGGGACTTTGAGAGCCGCCTTATCCATGAATTACTGACTATGTTTGGGGTTGAGAAATCCAGGACTACCCCTTATCACCCCCAGTGTGATCCTCAGCCAGAGAGGTTCAACAAGACCCTGTTGGATGTGCTCGGGACACTGGAGATTGGTCAGAAAAGTAAGTTGAGTCGACAATTGGTTCACTGTTACAATTGTACTCGCAATGATGCTACAGGGTACTCATCTGATGTTCGGGCGGGAAGGGAGGTTGCCCATTGCTTTGTGTTTTGGGGCTGAAGCGGGTGAATTACCCGGGAAGCCCTATCTAAAGTATGTGTCCGATATGAGGAGGGAGTTGCAGAGGGCGCACGAGTTGGCGGAGACGGCGGCTACCAAACAAAATCAGAGGAATAAGAGGAGATATGATCAAAAGGTGAATTTTGCCCAATTATTGCCGGGCGACCGGGTCCTTTTACGGAATTTGGGACTCCCCGGTAAGCACAAGTTGGCAGTTCGATGGGCGGCCAGCCCCTATGTAATAGAGAGCCAGATGCCAAATCTACCAGTTTGCCGGGTGAAACCTGGGGATGGGAATGGGCCTGTCAAGGTACTCCATCGGAATCACCTGCTGCCCCTGGGTCAAGCGGTGCGGGTGGACAAGGAGCCAAAGAGGGAGGCTGTGCCAAGTACAAGGACTCTGCGAGGGCGCGGAGCGAGGGAAGAACCCACTGTTGAGGAGCCGAGACGGGTCCTTAACCCGGGAATGGATACCGATTCGGAAGATCATGACCAAGATGAGTGGCCCCTGCTCCCGTTCGCTGGCGCTCCAGTACCAGAAGAGGAGGCTCCTGGCCCTTCCCCTACTGAGTTGGGCGAGAGGAGGGAAGGTGTTGATGGTCAGATGGAGAGACAGCCAGCGTTGGGGGGAGAGAGGGTGGAACCCGAATGTGAGCCAGAGGGTTCTCAGGTGAGGGGGGGAGCCCCGTGAGGGAGGGGGTGAAGATCTGACAGGTAGACCTGGGGTGTCCAAGGCAGAGGGTTCACAGGTGAAGAGGAAGCCCAGTGAGGGGGAGGGAGAGGGTCCGACAGGAGTGTCCCCCGCGGGGTCTGAGGTGGAAGGGTCGGCAGAAGGGGTACGGAGATCTCAGAGGAGTAGGTGCTTCCTGGAGTGGTTGGCATGTGGTGCCAGGAGAACCAAGTGGGATTTCACCACCCTGGGTGGTTATGTCGCTGCTTTCTGCACCTGGGTTGGGTTTTGTGTGTTGCAAGAAGCTTTGGGGAACTCTGGTAATGTCAAGAGGGCATGACATTTGCTGGTGGGGGGAGAATGTACAATGTACTATGTATGTTAATCAAAATGGCTTCTTTGTTTTGTTAAGAGTAGGAATGCTTCTTTGTTATGATAAGAGCTTTCTCTCGCAAATGTTTAGCTTTAGGATTGCTGATATCGGGTTTGTATTCTTTTGTTAACCAATGGGGAATGTTATTTTGTCTTGTGGGTCTGGGAGCTGGGGGGATTTCATGGTCTTTTCAGGGAGTCGGGAAGAGGATGCCAAGGAAGGTGGGCGTGTGCGGCACTGTTCGGCCAACCACCAGGGTGGTCCCAGGTGCGAGGGCATGGAGGTGGCAGAAAGTGACGAGGGGTCGAGTGGTTCGATGGTTGAGCTCCAACGACATGCACTAAACTAACTGAACTCCAATTAAAAAAAAACACAAAAATACAACTGCAGATGCTGTGGATCAAAGAATACGTACACAACGTTGGAAGAACTCAGCAGGTCAGGCAGCATCAGTGAGAAAAGAGTAGCCAATGTTTCGGGCCGAGAGGGTCTTCCAGCATTGTGTGTGTATTCTCTGAACTCTGATAAAAGTTTTGGCGCCTTTTTATTTCATTTTATTTTCCTTCATATATACTGTATTGTTTAATATATACATATTAACATATAAATAGTTATATTTTTAATATACTTTAAAGTATATTCTATAACGGTATCTGGTGTGAGTTTGATATTAACTTGTTTCCCACAGCACCTGCGTATACGGGAGGTGGGGTTGGAGAGTGGCTGGAGTTCTTCCCCCAGACATATACCAGTCTGTTGGGCAGGTGTTACATTGGCATACTCAATAAATCTATAGAATAATAACCTTAACAGAATCAGTGAAAGACCTCACCAAATGGGGCGTTCAACAAATGTACAAAAGACAGCAAACTGCAAATAGATAAAGAAGGAATAATAATAATAAATAAGCAATAAATATCGAGAACATGAGATGAAGAGTCCTTATAAATAAGTCAATATTTAAGGGTCTTGCTATTAATACCTCAGATTTGGTTGATGAAACACTATCTGCTTGTATCTGCAAATGATCAGCATCCCACTGTATCCTTCAGCAGGCCGCTACCTGATCAAAATCACCAATCGTCTTTGTTTCACCTGCAAGCTTAACCTCCAACTATCTACTCTGAAGGATATTCAGTTTTCAGGGCCTGAAAGACTTATTGCTGACCTCTTTCTGACACAGAATTTTGACCTTTCTAAAGAGTCAAAGTTGTTTGTAACAAATTTAAACTCCCAACTAATATTGTCATAGGGTGGGGGCATTGAGAACGGACCCTGAAGTACTAGGGACAGGACTAGGTGTGACAAGAAAGCAAGGGAAGAGGGGAAGAAACGACGGTGGACAAGACACAGGCCCTGGACGAGACTGGACTAGAACGGGTCTGGGCTAGGACTAGACTAGGAAAGTGGGACCTGGACGAGGAACTAGGAACTTGGAACCTGGACAAGGACTCCGAGCCAGAGACTGGACAGGGACCCGGAACCTGGGTCTTGACTCGGGCTTGGACTCCGGATCCAGGCAAGGACAAGATGTGGCAAGGCAACAGGACTGGACTTGAGGGCAGGACTCGGGACTCCTGGGCTAATGGGGACATGAAGCTCAGACTCAGACTTGGGAGACTGGAACACAGAGCCTTGGTCTTGGGAGACAGGAACAATAGACAATAGACAGTAGGTGCAGGAGTAGGCCATTTGGCCCTTCTAGCCAGCACCACCATTCACTGTGATCATGGCTGATCATACACAATCAATACCCCATTCCTGCCCTCTCCGCATTTCCCTTGACCCCACTATCTATAAGAGCTCTATCTAACTATCTCTTGAAAGCATCCAGAGACTTGGCCTCCACTATCTTCTGGGGCAGAGCATTCCACATATCCACCACTCTCTGGGTGAAAAAGCTTTTCCACATCTCTGTTCTAAATGGCCTACCCCTTATTCTTAAACCGTGGCCTCTAGTTCTGGAATCACCCATCAGCGGGAACATGCTTCCTGCCTCCAGCATGTCCAATCCCTTAATATTAGACAATAGGTGCAGAAGTAGACCATTCAGCCCTTCGAGCCTGCACCGCCATTCTGAGATCATGGCTGATCATCTACTATCAATACCCGGTTCCTGCCTTGTCCCCTTATCCCTTGATTCCCCTATCCATAAGATACCTATCTAACTCCTTCTTGAAAGCATCCAGAGAATTGGCCTCCACTGCCTTCTGAGGCAGTGCATTCCACACCCCGACAACTCTCTGGGAGAAGTTTTTCCTTAACTCTGTCCTAAATGACCTACCCCTTGTTCTTAAACCATGCCCTCTGGTACTGGACTCTCCCAGCATCTGGAACATATTTCCTGCCTCTATCTTGTCCAATCCCTTAATAATCTTACATGTTGCAATCAGATCCCCTCTCAATCTCCTTAATTCCAGCATGTACAAGCCCAGTCTCTCTAACCTCTCTGCGTAAGACAGTCCTGACATCCCAGGAATTAACCTTGTGAATCTACGCTGCACTTCCTCTACAGCCAGGATGTCCTTCCTTAACCCTGGAGACCAAAACTGTACACAATACTCCAGGTGTGGTCTCACCAGGGCCCTGTACAAATGCAAAAGGATTTCCTTGCTTTTGTACTCAATTCCCTTTGTAATAAAGGCCAACATTCCATTAGCCTTCTTCACCGCCTGCTGCACTTGCTCATTCACCTTCAGTGACTGATGAACAAGGATCCCTAGATCTCTTTGTATTTCTCCCTTACCTAACTCTACACCGTTCAGATAATAATCTGCCTTCCTGTTCTTACTCCCAAAGTGGATAACCTCACACTTATTCACATTAAACTTCATCTGCCAAGTATCTGCCTACTCACCCAGCCTATCCAAGTCACCCTGAATTCTCCTAATATCCTCATCACATGTCACACTGCCACTCAGCTTAGTATCATCAGCAAACTTGCTGATGTTATTCTCAATGGTTTCATCTAAATCGTTGATGTAAATCGTAAACAGCTGTGGTCCCAATATCGAGCCCTGTGGCACCCCACTAGTCACCACCTGCCATTCTGAGAAAAACCCATTCACCGCTACCCTTTGCTTTCTATCTGCCAACCAGTTTTCTATCCATGTCAATATCTTCCCCCCAATGCCATGAGCTCTGATTTTACCCACCAATCTCCTATGTGGGACCTTATCAAATGCCTTCTGAAAATCGAGGTACATTACATCCACTGGATCTCCCTTGTCTAATTTCCTGGTTACATCCTCGAAAAACTCCAATAGATTAGTCAAGCACGATTTGCCCTTGGTAAATCCATGCTGGCTCGGCCCAATCCTATCACTACTATCTAGATATACCACTATTTCATCCTTAATAATGGACTCTAGCATCTTCCCTATTACTGACGTCAGGCTGACAGGATGATAGTTCTCTGTTTTCTCCCTCCCCCCTTTCTGAAAAAGTGGGTTAACATTAGCCATTCTCCAATCCTCAGGAACTGATCCTGAATCTAAGGAACATTGGAAAATAATTACCAATGCATCTGCAATTTCCAAAGCTACCTCTTTTAGTACCCTAGGATGCAGACCACCTGGACCTGGGGATTTGTTGGCCTTCAGTCCCATCAGTCTGCTCATCACCGTTTCTTTCCTAATGTCAATCTGTTTCATTTCCTCTGTTACCCTATGTCCTTGGCACATCCATATATCTGGGAGATTGCTTGTGTCTTCCTTAGTGAAAACAGATCTAAAGTACTTATTAAATTCTTCTGCCATTTCTGTTTCCCATAACAATTTCACCCAATTCATTCTTCAAGGGCCCAACATTGTTCTTAACTATCTTCTTTCTCTTCACATACCTAAAAAAGCTTTTGCTATCCTCCTTTATATTCCTGGCTAGCTTGCGTTTGTACCTCATTTTTTCTCCCTGTATTACCTTTTTAGTTAAGTTCTGTTGTTCCTTAAAAATTTCCCAATCATCTGTCTTCCCACTCACCTTAGCTCTGTCATACTTCCTTTTTTTTTAAATGCTATGCAATCTCTGACTTCCTTTGTCAACCACTGTGGCCCCTTTCCCCCCTTTGAATCCTTCCTTCTCTGGGGGATGAACTGATTTTGCACCTTGTGCATTATTCCCAAGAATATTCTTATATGTTTCAATCAGATCCCCTCTCATCCTTCTAAATTCCAGTGTGTACAAGCCCTGTTGCTCCAATCTTTCAACATATTATAGTCCCGCCATTCTGGGAATTAACCTTGTGAACCTATGCTGTACTCCCTCAATTGCAAGAATGTCCTTCCTCAAATTTGGAGACCAAAACTGCACACGATACTCCAGGTGGGGTCTCACCAGGGCCCTGTACGGCTGCAGAAGGACCTCTTTACTCCTATACTCAATTCCTCTTGTTATAAAGGCCAGCATGCCATTAGCTTTCTTCACTGCCTGTTGTACCTGCATGCTTGCTTTCATTGACTGATGTACAAGAACACCTAGATCTCGTTGTACTTCCCCTTTTCCTAACATGACTCCATTTAGATAGTAATCTGCCTTCCTGCTCTTGCCACCAAAGTGGATAACCTCACATTTATCCACGTTAAACTGCATCTGCCATATATTTGCCCACTCACCCAACCTGTCCAAGTCACCCTGCATGCTCATAACATCCTCATGACATTTCGCACTGCCACCCAGCTTTGGGTCATTGGCAAATTTGCTAATGTTACTTTTAGTCCCTTCATCTAAATCATTAATATATATTGTAAACAGCTGCGGTCCCAGCACTGAACCTTGCAGTACCCCACTGGTCACAGCCTGCCATTCCAAAAGGGACCCATTAATTGCTACTCTTTGTTTCCTGTCAGCCAGCCAATTTTCAATCCATGTCAGTAGTCTGCCCCCAATACCATGTGCCTTAATTTTGCCCACTAATCTCCTATGTGGGAATTTAACAAAAGCTTTCTGGAAGTCCAGATACACTACATCCACTGGCTCTCCCTTGTCTATTTTCATAGTTACATCCTTAAAAAACTCCAGAAGATTAGTCAAGCATGATTTTCCCTTCATACATCCATGCTGACTCAGACTGATCCTTCTACTGCTATCCAAATGTGTCGTAATTTCCTCTTTTATAATTGACTCCAGCATCTTTCCCACTACTGACGTCAGACTAACCAGTCTATAATTCCCTGTTTTCTCTCTCCCTCCCTTCTTGAAAAGTGGGACAACATTAGCCACCCTCCAATCCACAGGAACTGATCCTGAATCTATAGAACATTGGAAAATGATTACCAATGTGTCCACGATTTCTAGAGCCACCTCCTTAAGTGCACTGGGATGCAGACTATCAGGTCTCAGGGACTTATCAGCCTTCAGACCCAACAGTCTATCCAACACCGTTTCTTGCTTAATATAAATTTCATTCAGTTCATCCA
The DNA here is from genome assembly GCF_030144855.1 of Hypanus sabinus. Classification (NCBI taxonomy): domain Eukaryota; kingdom Metazoa; phylum Chordata; class Chondrichthyes; order Myliobatiformes; family Dasyatidae; genus Hypanus; species Hypanus sabinus. The sequence continues at coordinate 20,934,904 of NC_082734.1, forward strand.
TTACCCTAGTTCCTTTAGCCACTATTACATCTGGGAGATTGCTTGTGTCTTCGCTAGTGAAGACAGATCCAAAGTACCTGTTCAACTGCCATTTCCTTGTTCCCCATAATAAATTCACCCATTTCTGACTTCAATGGCCCAATTTTGGTCTTAACTATTTTTTTGCTTTTCACATACCTAAAGAAGCTTTTACTATCTTCTATATTCTTGGCTAGTTTATCTTTGTACCTCATTTTCTCTCCGCGTATTGCCTTTTTTGTTATCTTCTGTTGCTCTTTAAAAGCTTCCCAGTCCTCCGGCTTCCTGCTCATCTTTGCTATGTTATACTTCTCTTTTATTTTTATACTGTCCTTTACTTCCCTCATCAGCCATGGCCGCCCCTTACTTAGGATCTTTCTTCCTCTTTGGAATGAACCGATCCTGCACCTTCTGTATTATTCCCAGAAATTGTTGTTCCCATTGTTGTTCCACTGTCTTCCCTGCTAGGGTATTGTTCCATTGAATTTTGGCCAGCTCCTCCCTCATAGCTGATTATTTCCCTTTGTTCAACTGTAATACATCCGATTTTCCCTTCTCCTTCTCAAACATATCATATTATGGTCACTACCTCCTAATGGCTCCTTTGCCTCGAGGTCCCTGATCAAATCTGGTTCATTGCACAACACTAAATCTAGAATAGCCTTCTCCCTGGTAGGCTCCAGTACAAGCTGTTCTAAGAATCCATCTCGGAGGCACTCCACAAACTCCCTTGCTTGGGGTCCAGTACCATTCTGATTCTCCCAGTCTACCTGCATGTTAAAATCCTCCATGACAACTGTATCATTACCTTTGCGACATGCCAATTTTAACTCGTCATTCAGCTTACACCCTACATCCAGACTGCTGTTTGGGGGCCTGTAGATAACCCCATTAGGGTCTTCCTACCCTTAGAATTTCTCAGTTCTATTCATACTGACTCTACATCCCCAGATTCTATGTCCCCCCTCGCAAGGGACTGAATATCATTCCTCACCAACAGAGCCACCCCGCCCCCTCTGCCAGTCAGTCTGTCCTTTCGATAAGACATATATCCTCGAATATTCATTTCCCAGGCCCTGTCCGCTTGAAGCCATGTCTCTGTTATTCCCACAACATCGTACTTGCCAATTTCCAGCTGAGCCTCAAGCTCATCTACTTTATTCCTTATACTTCATGCATTCATATATAATACTTTTAACACTGAACACAGAACCGGGACCCCTCCTTGGGAACAGGACATAGGGCTGGGACTCATACACAGAAAGCTGATCACAACGAGTCGGCTCCCAACTCAAGGTAGTGGCAAATGGCCGGACCTACTTAGCGAAGGTGAGGACGCAAAGAGACAGTTCCAAGCAGCAAAGGATGGTTCCTTACCTAGACACAGGTAGGCTCCATTCTTGCTCTGGCGGTAGAACTTAACAGCGAGAATAGGCGAGGACGCAGGCGAGGCTCCAGCCAAGGGCTACAGAAAGGGGAAGGGAAGGGAACAGTCCAGCCTCAGGTTAACGGCAAAGATGGCCTGGCTTACCCAACAGAGGCAAAGACAGGAAGGGACAGATCCAACTGCAGGGTAACGGCAAAGACTTACACCACAGAAGTGAGGACGGGATACTGACGAGACGAACTGGCCCCTACACTCGAACCCAGAACCACTTATATTCCAGCCCCTGGACGAGCATCAGGTGCCTATGATTAAGCCCAACTGAAACAAGGGTCAGTTGGAAGACCCAGAGTCCATGGACTGGACCATGAACCAGAATGCTGTCTTAACAGACCAGACCATGACAGTACCCTCCTTCTATGGGAGCCTCCGGGCAAACAAACAGGCTCTCCAGGACTGAGGATGACCTGGGTGGGGAGGGGGTGGGGAGGGGGTATTCAATCAGAGGGGAACCCAGGATGACCAGAGTTAGATGACAGTGCCTGCTTTGCTGGGTCCATGTATGGCTGGTTTGTTCTGTCATAGAGTGGGGGCATTGAGAGCAGAACCAAGTGCAAGACACAGACACTGAGGTACTAGGGACAGGACTAGGTGTGACAAGAAAGCAAGGGAAGAGGGGAAGAAATGACGCTGGACAAGACACAGGCCCTGGATGAGACTAGGATACAGGGCCTGGGCTAGGACTAGACTGGGAAAGTGGGACCTGGACGAGGAACTAGGGACTTGGAACCTGGACAAGGACTCCGAGCCAGAGACTGGACAGGGACCCGGAACCTGGGTCTTGACTCGGGCTCGGACTCCGGATCCAGGCAAGGACAAAATGTGGCAAGGCAACAGGACTGGACTTGAGGGCAGGACTCGGGACTCCTGGGCTAATGGGGACATGAAGCTCAGACTTGGACTTGGGAGACTGGAACACAGAGCCTTGGTCTTGGGAGACAGGAACGCAGAACACAGAACCGGGACCCCTCCTTGGGAACAGGACGAAGGACTGGGACTCATACACAGAAAGCTGATCACAACGAGACGGCTCCCAACTCAAGGTAGTGGCAAATGGCCGGACCTACTTAGCGAAGGTGAGGACGCAAAGGGACAGTTCCAAGCAGCAAAAGACGGTTCCTTACCTAGACACAGGAAGTTCTTGCTCCGGCGGTGGAACTTGACAGCGAGAACAGACGAGGCTCCATGCGAAAGGTCGCAGTTGAGGCTTCAACCAAGGGCTACAGAAAGGAAGGGAAGGGAACAGTCCAGCCTCAGGGTAACAGCAAAGGCAGCCAGGTTCATTATCACAGATGCGTATCCTCAGTAAGGATGAGCAGTAGAAAGGGGTGATCCTGGGTCTCAACATCCCAGAGGATCTGTTCTGAGCTAAACAGACAGACAGACAGACATACTTTATTGATCCTGAGGGAAATTGGGTTTCGTTACAGCCGCACCAACCAAGAATAGTGAAGAAATATAGCAATATAAAACCATAAATAATTCAATAATAATAAGCTAATCATGCCAAGTGGAAATAAGTCCAGGACCAGCCTATTGGCTCAGGGTGTCTGACACTCCGAGGGAGGAGTTGTAAAGTTTGATGGCCACAGGCGGGAATGACTTACTATGACGCTCAGTGTTACATCTCGGTGGAATGAGTCTCTGGCTGAATGTACTCCTGTGCCTAACAAGTACATTACGGAGTGGATGGGAGTCATTGTCCAAGATGGCATGCAACTTGGACAGCATCCTCTTTTCAGACACCACCGTCAGTGAGTCCAGTTCTACACCCACAACATCACTGGCCTTATGAATGAGTTTGTTGATTCTGTTGGTGTCTGCTACCCTCAGCCTGCTGCCCCAGCACACAACAGCAAACATGATAGCACTGGCCACCACAGACTCGTAGAACATCCTCAGCATCGTCCGGCAAATGTTAAAGGACATCAGTCTCCTCAGGAAGTAGAGACGGTTCTGACCCTTCTTGTAGACAGCCTCAGTGTTCTTTGACCAGTCCAGTTTATTGTCCATTTGTATTCCCAGGTATTTGTAATCCTCCACCATGTCCACACTGACCCCTTGGATGGAAACAGGGGTCACCAGTGCCTTAGCCCTCCTCAGGTCCACCACCAGCTCCTTAGTCTTTTTCACATTAAGCTGTAGATGATTCTGCTCACACCATATGGCAAAGTTTCCCACCGTAGCCCCGTATTCAGCCTCATCTCCCTTGCTGTTGCATCCAACTATGACAGAGTCATCAGAAAACTTCTGAAGATGGCAAGACTCTGTGCAGTAGTTGAAGTCTGAGGTGTAGATGGTGAAGAGAAAGGGAGACAGGACAGTCCCCTGTGGAGCCCCAGTGCTGCTGACCACTCTGTCTGACACACAGTGTTGCAAGCACACGTACTGTGGTCTGCCAGTCAGGTAATCAATAATCCATGGCACCAGGGAAGCATCCACCTGCATCACTGTCAGCTTCTCACCCAGCAGAGCAGGGCGGATGGTGTTGAATGCACTGGAGAAGTCAAAAAACATGACCCTCACAGTGCTCGCCAGCTTGTCCAGGTGGGCGTAGACACGGTTCAGCAGGTAGACGATGGCATCCTAGTTGAGCTGGTAGGTGAACTGGAGGGGGTCTAACATTGATGCAATCACAAAGAAGGCAGTCCAGTGCCTCTACTTCATACTTAAGGAGCTTGAGAAGATTTGGACTGTCATCAAAAACTTTAATACATTTCTACATACGTACAGTGGAGAGTATTCTGTCCGGTTGCTTCGTCGCCTGGTATGAAGGCATAGCTGCACAGGATCACAACAGGCTGATGAAGGTTATAGACTTAGCCAGCTCCTCCATGGCATTAGCCTCCCTACCATCAAGGCCATCTTCAAAAGGCAGTACCCCGAGAAAGTAGCATCCATCACTAATAGTATTTTTTAATAGGCATCCGTTAGTCTCATGAAACCATGGATTTGCACCATGGAAGGTTTCCAGGGCACAGGCCTGGGCAAGGTTGTATGGAAGACTGGCAGTTGCCCAAGCCGCAAGTCTCCCCTCTCCATGGCACCGATGTTGTCCAAGGGAAGGGCACTAGGACCCAAGCAGCTTGGCACCAGTGTCGTCGCAGAGCAATATGTTGTTAAGTGCCTTGCTCAAGGACACAACACACTGCCTCAACTGAGGCTCGAACCAGTGACCTTCAGATCACTAGACCGATGCCTTATCCACTAGGCCATCCATCGCTAAGGACTCTTTAATATCCAGGACATGCCTTCATCTTGTTATTATCATCGGGGAGGAGGTACAGGAGCCTGAAATTTCAGAGATTCAAAAATCAGCTTCTTTCATTCAACTTCATATTTCTGAATGATACGTGAACCCAATTTTTCCTTTTTTTAAAAGTTATTTATTTTATCAATTTTATAGTAGTTCTGATGTAGGAAAACAACACATTTTACATTTTTAAGTCAGTGATAAGAAATCTGTTGTTGATTCTTCACCAACATTCCTGATACATAACAGCATGAATCTTTTCCAAAGTCCACCAGTCTGTCCAATAAGGGACAGACATTCGGCCCTGCATGTTGGTCCTACTTAACAATGAGATACTGGAAAAAAATGTTTTAGAAGCTTTCTGTAATTGTATTAACATTGACCTTTTGGGAGAAACAGATTTTGCCAGTGGCTCAATATGCTCAGGGTGAGAATAAACTCCAGCCCAAGTTCAAGAGTTTTGTACCCTGTGCAGTTTGATACTCCAACGCAGCACTGAGGGAATATTGCACTGTGGAGCCCACTGGGTGAAACATTCGCCCTGTCATGTGGCCTTTACATATTCCACAACACCATTTCATAGGGCAAGGGATCCTCTGGGAGATGTGGCTGGCATTAACACAGCACATTATCTGAACAGGTTTACAGTGGGTGCAATCATGCTGGCTTTCCACTTGGCCTTGAACCACCTGGACAACAGTTATAACAACGACAAGCTGCTGTTTATTCAGTACCGCTCAGTGTTCAACATCTTCATCCGCTCAGTGCTAAACAACAAGCTTCAAAACTTGGGCCACTGTGTTGCCCACAAATGGATCCTTGACTTCCACATCAGGAGAGCACAGTCAGTGCGGTTTGATAATAACATCTCCACCTCAGGGACAATCAACAGAGGAGCATGTCAAGGGTGCATGCTTAGCCCACAGCTTTACTCTCTCTCCACTCATGACTGTATCTAGACGCATCTCAAACTCCATCTGTAAATTCGCTGGTGAAACCACTGTCGTTGGCAGGATCTGGGATGGCAACAAGGAGGATCACAAGAGTGAGATAGATCAGCTGGTTGAGTGGTGTTGCAACAACAAGCCTGCACTCAGTGTTGGCAAGACCAGGGAACTGATTGTAGACTTCAGGAAGGGGAAGACAGGAGAGCATACACTAGTCTCTTTGAGGATCAGCAGCAGGAATGACGAGCAACTCCAAGTTCCGTGTGGCTTTTCCCTGGTAGAATTCCCCCCGCACCCCAACAGTATTGAAAGTGTTATTGTGGGGAACAGCATAGGAGCACTTTGCCCTGCCTGCCTATTCCCACTCCCTTTCCTGCCAGTCACCCAACTACCAGCCTCCTGCAATTTAGGAGTGACTATCTCTCTGTAGATCTTATCTATCTCCTTCTCATTCTCCTGCATGAGACGAAGGGCATCTAGTGGCAGCTCCCGTTCCATAACGGAGCAAATTAAAGAGCTGCATCTGGATGCACCTCATGCAAATATAGCTATCAGGAAGACTGGAGATCTCCCGGAACTCCCAGATCTGTCATAAAGAGCAGACCACTGACTCTGGAGCCAATCTCACTACACGTCTATAGCTAGGCAGTAATAGATGCAGAAATAAATCTATCTTAGCCTTTTCCTCTTCATGCCTAAGCCTCAAACCCTCCATCTAACACTGGTCCACTCACACAATGGGCAATGTGGGGTAACCACTGATCTCATTAGCTATGCACAACTGGACTGCCTGTTGAGGTACAGAAGACTGAACATAAGAACGTTGCCCTAGAGGAACCTTTCAGCTCCTCCAGTCTGCTCGTCCATGTCATAATATCACAGCTGACCTGCATCTATCACCAGAAATCCCTTCTGCTTTGATCTGCGGTCTTAACTGAGGAGGGAAATGTAGTGTCTCTGACTCCCTCTGACCTACCTGGAATTGGGAATTATACCAGAGGTACGGAGGATTGAACACAATGGACAAACAGGAAAAGAGATGACCATTCTCCAGTCAGTTTAACAACTCATGACAATATGCTAAATGTACCCATTATGTTCGTTGCCAACAACAACACGAAGTGCACATCAGGTTCCCAGAACCGTGTGCTGGATGTGGACTTCTCCGGTGATGATTCCTGCCGGCACCTGACCCAGAGGTTCGTCGGCGTTCAGTGACTTCATCGGCATGGCTGGGTGCCTCAGCACTGTGAACAATTCACAAAGACAACAAACCAGCAGAAATGGTGTGGTATTTTAACTGCCATTTTACTGGAGTGAAAGATATTTTTAAAAATGGACCAGCTGTCAATGGTTGGGCTGAGATTACCATCCTGTGGAAATCCAGCTTTTAAAATAGCACAGACTGTAATTATCATTTTAATATCCAGGATGATTTTGAAATATACACCTGTACTTAAACAAAATTATTTTTCCTGAAGTACTCTCTGCCATGATACTTTGCCATGGATTTGTATAAAAACTTGCATTCATGTCTCAAAGTACAAAACTGTCAGGAGATTGGTTTAGAAAGGCTGGTTCGTAAATTCCTGAACATTTTCCTTCACTGGCAGTGCACTAGTGAAGGAGCTGAAAATCACAGTGGGACATGAGGAGGTGGACAAGGACAGGAGATTGAATAAACTCTACAACAACGCACCTAGGGTCTGGGTTTTGTCGATCGCCATTTATTGCACCTCCTGTATAGTAAAGCATGGCAACTGAAGATAACTGCTCAAACTTCGGTTCACTGTTAGCATTGTGAAGATTGGAATGACACAGTGAATCTCCTTGTTGAAAGCAAATGCAAATTCAGGTCTTACCCCCCTCCCAAACCCGATGCTATCGCAGCTGGGTGCATTCCAGAGGTCAGGTTTAAATTAACCATATAACCATATAACAATTACAGCACGGAAACAGGCCATCTCGGCCCTTCTAGTCCGTGCTGAATGCTTACTCTCACCTAGTCCCACCAACCTGCTCTCAGCCCATAACCCTCCATTCCTTTCCTGACCATATACCTATCCAATTTTACTTTAAATGACAATATCGAACCTGCCTCTACCACTTCTGCTGGAAGCTCATTCCACACAGCTACCACTCTCTGAGTAAAGAAGCTCCCCCTCGTGTTACCCCTAAACTTTTGCCCCTTAACTCTCAACTCATGTCCTCTTGTTTGAATCTCCCCTACTCTCAATGGAAAAAGCCTATCCACGTCAACTCTATCTATCCCCCTCATAATTTTAAATACCTCTATCAAGCCTCCCTCAACCTTCTATGCTCCAAGGAATAAAGACCTAACTTGTTCAACCTTTCTCTTAGGTGCTGAAACCCAGGTAACATGCTAGTAAATCTCCTCTGTACTCTCTCTATTTTATTGACATCTTTCCCATAATTCGGTGACCAGAACTGTACACAATACTCCAAATTTGGCCTCACCAATGCCTTGTACAATTTTAACATTACATCCCAACTCTTACACTCAATGCTCAGATTTATAAAGGCCAGCATACCAAAAGCTTTCTTCACCACCCTATCCACATGAGATTCCACCTTCAGGGAACTATGCACAATTATTCCTAGATCACTCTGTTCTACTGCATTCCTCGATGCCCTACCATTTACCATGTATATATAAGTTCCAGCGACATTCTGTAAGGAATCTGCACGTCCTCCCTTTGGAATACATGGGTCTTCCCTGGGCGCTCCAGTTCCCTCCCACCATCCAAAAACATACTAAGTAGGTTACTTGGTCATTGTAAGTTGTCCCGTGATTAGGTTATGGTTCATCAGGGTTGCTGGGACAGCATGGCTTGGAGGGCCAGAAAGGCCTACTCCATGCTGAATCGCTAAATGAAATTAGATAAATAAAGGCACATGGTAGTTTACTGCACTTGGAATTCATTGAGTCAATGGCGCGCTTGACAGCAGGGTTCTGTGGGTCCACCAACTGCACCAGCGTTCTGACATTATACTCAAAATATGGACCTATGTTCACATAATTCTCTTGCCATTTGTCTGTCGTGAGCTTTGTTTTTGTTTGAATCACTGTGTAGATACCTCCAGCTGGAAACAGAAAGTGGAACTGTTATAAAATATCCACAGCAGACCAATGACAGACATACTCTAGGACACGTAGTACATAATATCAGCACATTTGTCCTGAAGAATTGTAGGATGTGACCAAATGTCCCATGCCATTGCAGAGTTCAGCCTGAGCTCACCTGCTTACGTGACATAATAGACTCCAATACTGGCAATCACCAAGCTTTTTTATTTAATAGAACATTACTAGTTTGTTGGGGAACGCACATGTACCTCTGTGTCTGAGAATCAGACCTCAACCCTGGTGCCAGTGTTGGGAATGTCTCGGATCAGGAACAGGATGTTCTGCAAGGGATGGAGAATTGCCAACGCCTTAAAGCACTTCGGTGCAGATGATGTAGATAGAAAGAGGGACGAGGTCCTGCAAAATAAATTTTGGAGTGTTAGGCAGGATCTCTGAGATGTGATCTCCACGTTGCACATGTTGGTGAGGATGGAGAGAGGAGAACCAGACTCATCACCTTGTAGCTACAGAGCTGGTACAGGAGGGAGAGCCTTGGGTCAATGGGTTACTTCTGGGCTTGGTGGGGCCTGTACAGACACAGATAGAAGGGGTGGTGAAGCCAAGCAACATGATAGTCTTCACTGGTCAGAGCACAGAGTAGCAGAGTTGGCTGGTTCTATCAGAACTTTACAAGACACTGGTTAGGCTGTACTTGGAGCACTGTGCGCAGCCCTGATTGCTACCCATTAGGAAAGATGTGATTACAGCGGGGAGAGTGAAGGAGGGGTTCACCAAGATGCTCTCTGCACTGGTGCACATCAGTTATGGGGAGAGACTGGACAGGGTGAGTTCGCTTTCCCTGGTGCAAAGGAGGCTAAATGATGGTGTGATAGAGGTAGATAAGTATTAAAGGCTCAGCCACAGCAGATCCCAGCATGAGCCCTCACCGTACACCACTACCATAGACCTCAGAGGAACAGCCAGCAAGCACAGATGCCTATGACCATCTCCAACAAAGTCTGCTCATCAATCTGTGTCATTCCTACGTTCACCCAGCATCAACATCCTAGCAGGGTCACCATGGAACACTGCTCAGCAGGCCAGCTACCCTGAGCAGTAGAGAGAAGATCAGAGAGTTGACACCCCATCAAGCTGCCTGCCTCTTGAATGGGTAATACCACTTGGAGCTTCATCAGGGTCCATTCACGTGGACCAATTGACAAGCTGGGCGGCTAATTAGTGTCAGTGCAACCCTCACAAAATGCTGGAGGATTCCAGCAAGCCAGGAAGCATTTATGGAAAAAAGTGCAGTCAATGTTTCAGGCCCGGCCTGCTGAGTTCCTCCAGCATTTTGCGTGTGTTGCTTGGAATTCCAGCATCTGTGGACTTTCTCTTGTCAGTACAACCTACTTTTGGCAAAAGTTGTTTTTACACCCACCTCAACCACTTTGGTAGCTCATTCTGCATACACATTCTCCTCTGTATGAAGTTAACCCCTAGTTTCCTCTTAAATCTTTACAAATCTTTCCTCTCTCACCTTGAACCTCTAATTCCTTGATTCCCTTTCCCTGAGAAAGAAAGTGTTTTCACTTGATCTATGATGTTTCTCATAACATTATATAGGATCATAAGACCCGAAGAGATAGGAGCAGAGTTAGGTTGTTTGATCCAGTAAGCATTCCATCATGGCTGATTCATTATGCCCCTCAATCCTGCCTTCACTCCATAACCGTTGACACCCTTACTGATCAAGAACCTTTAAATATACTCAATGACTTGGCTTCCACAGCCATCTCTGCAAAAAAATTCACAGATTTACCACCCTCTGGCGAAAGAAATTCCTCCTTATCTCTGTTCTAAAGGACATCCTCTATTCTGAGGCAGTGCCCTCAGGTCCAAGACTCCCCTCACTCTAGGAAACATCCTCTCCACACTCACTCTATCTAGGCCTTTCAATATTGGTTTCAATGAGATCCTCTCTCGTTCTTCTAAATTTCAGCAAGTAATAATAACTTTATTTATAGAGCACTTTCCATACAGATGATCTAGTTCAAAGCACTTTACAATGGGATATAGTGCAGACATGAAAATAAAAGACAAAAAGAGGTTAGTTAAAAGCAAGGTTAAATAAATAAGTTTTAAGCTGGTCTTTAGAAGTGCCACCTGAGTCTGCATCCCCTATAGTTGAGGAGCATAGTACAAAAAAGCTGACCCATCACTTATCTTTTGAGGGAGATTGTTTATGTTTACGAGACTGACAGATAAGAGTACAGGCCCAGAGCCATCAAATACGTCTTGTCCATCAAACCTCTCATTCCCAGGGACATTCTGCTGAACCTCCTCTGGACCTTCTCCGATGCCCAAAACTGCCGACAATATTTCAAGTGCGGTCTGACCAATGCCTCAAAGTGGTCCCAGAAGGGCAATGTATTTGCCCAAATTAATGCTAAGTGCAGAGAGTTGTGTGGAAATGCAAACTTCTCCATATAGATAGAAAGAGCAGAAATGCAGACCATTGGTTAAGGTTTGTTAAATGTCAGAGTCCACAGGGTATTCTATACAGAACTTAAGAAGTTAGTGTGTGGATGAGGAAATAATTGAAGAGACAAAGGAAAGCATCAAAGTTAAAATTTAACTCTGAGATTCATTTTCTTGTGGGCATTCTAAGTAAATGCGAAGGAACACACGAGAATCAGTGAAAAGCTGCATACAAAGATGGACAAACAAGCAATGTGCAAAAGGCATCAAATTGTACAAATACAAAAAAGAGAAAACAAAATAATAATAAATTAATTAATATTGAGAACATGAGTTGTAGAGTCCTTGAAAGTGAGACAATAGGTTGTGGAATCAGTTCAGAGTTGGGGTGAGTGAAGTTATCTACTCTGGTTCTGGAGCCTGGTGGTTGAAGGGTAATAACTGTTCCTGAACCTGGTGGTGTGGGACTGAAGGCTCCTGTACCTCCTTTCTGATGGCAGCAGTGAGAAGAGACCATGGGCTGTTGGGAGATCCTCGATGATGTCTGTTACTTTCCTTCAACAGTGCTCCTTGTAGGTGTGCTCAATGAACTGTGGGAGTTGCTTTACCTGTGATGGACTGGGCATGTCTACACCATTTTGTAGAATTTTCCATTCATGGGCATTGGCGCTACCATACCAGGCTGTGATGCAATAATACAGTATATTCTCCATGGCACATCTATAAAAGTTTGTCAAAGTTTTGGATGACATTTATTGCAAAGATAGTAGAGACCAGGAGTAAGTTAGTCATGCCACAACCCAGGGATAAGACTTTATCAGTTCAGTTAATCTATACAATTCATGACTTTATACACCACTATAAAGTCATCACTCAATCTCCTATGTTTGAAGAATAAGGTCCTAGAATGACCAACATCTTCCTATTAGTCAAGCCATCAAGAACTGGCAAGTTCCTCATGAATCTTTCATGTAACCTTTCCATTTTATAGATGTATTTCCTGCAACAGGGTGACCAGAATTGAACACAACACTCCAATGTGGTCTCGCCACCCAACACTGTCCCAATCAGGGGAGTATACACAACACTCCAATGTGGTCTCTCCACCCAACACTCTCCCAATCAGGGGAGTATACACAACACTCCAATGTGGTCTCTCCACCCAACACTCTCCCAATCAGGGGAGTATACTTAATACTCCAATGTGGTCTCGCCACCCAACACTCTCCCAATCAGGGGAGTATACACAATACTCCAATGTGGTCTCGCCACCCAACACTCTCCCAATCAGGGGAGTATACACAATACTCCAATGTGGTCTCGCCACCCAACACTGTCCCAATCAGGGGAGTATACACAATACTCCAATGTGGTCTCTCCACCCAACACTCTCCCAATCAGGGGAGTATACTTAATACTCCAATGTGGTCTCGCCACCCAACACTCTCCCAATCAGGGGAGTATACACAATACTCCAATGTGGTCTCGCCACCCAACACTGTCCCAATCAGGGGAGTATACACAATACTCCAATGTGGTCTCTCCACCCAACACTCTCCCAATCAGGGGAGTATACACAATACTCCAATGTGGTCTCGCCACCCAACACTCTCCCAATCAGGGGAGTATACACAATACTCCAATGTGGTCTCGCCACCCAACACTGTCCCAATCAGGGGAGTATACACAATACTCCAATGTGGTCTCTCCACCCAACACTGTCCCAATCAGGGGAGTATACACAATACTCCAATGTGGTCTCGCCACCCAACACTCTCCCAATCAGGGGAGTATACACAATACTCCAATGTGGTCTCGCCACCCAACACTCTCCCAATCAGGGGAGTATACACAACACTCCAATGTGGTCTCGCCACCCAACACTCTCCCAATCAGGGGAGTATACACAATACTCCAATGTGGTCTCGCCACCCAACACTCTCCCAATCAGGGGAGTATACACAATACTCCAATGTGGTCTCGCCACCCAACACTCTCCCAATCAGGGGAGTATACACAATACTCCAATGTGGTCTCTCCACCCAACACTCTCCCAATCAGGGGAGTATACTTAATACTCCAATGTGGTCTCGCCACCCAACACTGTCCCAATCAGGGGAGTATACACAATACTCCAATGTGGTCTCGCCACCCAACACTCTCCCAATCAGGGGAGTATGCACAATACTCCAATGTGGTCTCGCCACCCAACACTCTCCCAATCAGGGGGGTATACACAACACTCCAATGTGGTCTCGCCACCCAACACTGTCCCAATCAGGGGAGTATACACAATACTCCAATGTGGTCTCGCCACCCAACACTCTCCCAATTAGGGGAGTATACACAATACTCCAATGTGGTCTCGCCACCCAACACTCTCCCAATCAGGGGAGTATACACAATACTCCAATGTGGTCTCGCCACCCAACACTCTCCCAATTAGGGGAGTATACACAATACTCCAATGTGGTCTCACCACCCAACACTCTCCCAATCAGGGGAGTATACACAACACTCCAATGTGGTCTCGCCACCCAACACTGTCCCAATCAGGGGAGTATACACAATACTCCAATGTGGTCTCGCCACCCAACCCTCTCCCAATCAGGGGGGTATACACAACACTCCAATGTGGTCTCGCCACCCAACACTGTCCCAATCAGGGGAGTATACACAATACTCCAATGTGGTCTCGCCACCCAACACTCTCCCAATCAGGGGAGTATACACAACACACACACAAAATGCTGGAGGAACTCAGCAAGCCAGGCATCATCTAAGGAAATGAGAAAACAGTTGACTTTTCGAGCCGAGACCCTTCATCAGCACAGGAAACAAAGATGAACTCAGAGCAGGTAGGTGAGGTGGAAGGGAGGAAGAAGAACAAGATGGTAGCTGTTAATTGAAACCAGGAGAGGGGGACGGGTGAAGTAAGGAGCCGGAAAGTTGATTGCTGAAAGAGATAAAGGGCTGGTGAAGGGGAAATCTGATAGGAAAGTATAGAAGACCATGAAAGAAAGGAAAGGGGACGGAGCACCAGAGGGAGGTGATGGGCAGGAATGGAGTTAAGGTGAGAGAGGGAAATGGGAATGGGGGAAATGGTGAAATGAAGGGGGGGGCGATTATCAGAAGTTTGAGAAATCCATGTTCGTGCCATCAGGATGGAGGTTACCAGATGGAATGTAAGGTATTGCTCCTTCAACCTGATTGGGTTTTCATCGCAGCAATAGAGGAGGCCATGGACTGGCATGTCGATGGTAATGGGAAGTATACGCAATACTCCAAATGTGAGCCACCAGTCAACTCTTTCCCAATCGGGCAACTGAATCCCAGTCTCCCATGTGCTACCCTCTGTCAGCAGGAAGGAACAAGGACTAATTAAGTTGTTTTCTCTGGAGAAGCAAGGACTGAGCGGAGATCTAATAGAAACACACAATTAGAGAGTCATAGGTCGGGGAGACAGTCAGAATATCTTTTTCCCCAAGGTAGAAATGCCAAATACTAGAGAACACGTAGGTGAGGTAAAAGTTTAAAGGAGACATGTGGGACAAAGTACAATTCACTGACTGAGTTCCAGGTGAGGGGAGGAGAAGGGGTGGGACTTTGTACAGCCGAGTGAGCTGACAGGTATATTAAAGGCACTGTCTGCCTCAGTGGCAACAGACACAGCACCCAGGAAGCGGCTGACACATTGGCTTGGCCCCCGGCAACAACCGAAGACAAGGAGCTCCCTGTCCTGCACTTCTCCTCTGCCCACTGGCATCGTTGGTCACCATCCACAGAAGAAAACTGTAAGTTGCCATGAACTTTTTCATTTCATTAAAGAAATCTGTTCATAATTTAATGTTTGTTGTCAGAACCCTTACCAGTGGCCAGTTCGTTGTGAGATGGACATAGACCCACCACAGCCCCACCAAACAATGGCCTCTCAACTGCATTAAGCCCAACTTCCAGCACTTGACCTTCTGAGGGATTCAAGTGTTCATCAAGAAACTTCTTAAATGCTGTCAGTGACCCCAGTACAACCACACAGTCCAGCAGAGAATTCCAGGTACTCACAACTTTCTGGCTGAAAGAGATCCCCTTGTATCCTCCCTGAACCTCTTCCCACTTACTCTAAATCTATAGTCACTTGCTTTTTCCACCACTGATATGGGGAAAATTGCTTGTAATCCACACTGTCTACACTAACTAGTGACAAGTAGCAAGTCCATAATCATTCAATCGACAGCAACTGATTACTTAGATTAATAATGTTTTTTTTTTCCCGCAGTCCAATTGAATCATGAGCAAGAGAGGAGTCCATGACTGAGATTAAAAAAGGAGTGTCTTGTGGCAGTTACATTGCGGCACAATCAAACAATGATTCATTTGCCAGGTCAAATAAAAATACGGTAGGGACAAGTGGAGAGGCCATGTGTGAAAGGACTAGGTTTAGGGTGAGGTGACTGTCAGGAGAGTGAATGGAAATGGGCAGCCATTGCAAAGTATCCCTGTGGCCGTTCCCCTCGATAAAAAGTATACTGTTTTGGATACTGTTGGGGAAGAGTTTCACCGACTGGGTCTCTGGCACTGAATCTGCCACTGTGGCTCAGAAGGGAAAAGGGTTGAAGAGGACTGCATAGTGATGTGGAATTCCATATACAGAGAAGCAGATGAAGGATTCTGTGAATGCAACAGAGACAGGTGGATATGTTGCCTCCTGGGTGCCTGAGTCCTGGGACATTTTGGAACAGCTCCACGGTGTTCTGAAGAGGCAGGTATGGTACATATTGGCACCAATGACATGGGTAGCAAAAGGGAGGAAATCCTGTCAAAGTTTAGGGAGGTAGGTAGAAAGCTGAGAAACAGGACCTCCAGGGTAGTAATCTCTGGGTTGCTGCCTATGCCAGATGCCAGTGAGGGTAAGTAAACGATGATTTGACAAATGAATATCTGGTTGAGGGACCAATGCAGAGAGCAGGGGTTCATATTTCTGGATTATTGGGATCCCTTCTGGGTACGATTGTCAACGATTTAGATGAGGGCATTGAAAACTATATCAGCAAGTTTGCTGACGATACTAAACTGGGTGGCAGTGTGACATGCGAAGAGGATGTTAGGAGAATACAGGGAGACTTGGATAGGCTGGGTGAGTGGGAAGATACTTGGCAGATGTCATTCAATGTGAATAAATGTGAAGTTATCCACTTTGGAAGCAGGAACAAGAGGGCAGAGTATTGTCTGGACGGTGTAGAGTTAGGTAAGGGAGAAATGCAAAGAGACCTAGGAGTCCTAGTTCACCAGTCAATGAAGGTGAATGAGCAAGTGCAACAGGCAGTGAAGAGGGCAAATGGAATGTTGGCCTTTGTTACAAGGGGAATTGAGTACAAGAGCAAGGATGTCCTTTTGCATTTGTACAGGGCCCTGGTGAGACCACACCTGGAATATTGTGTACAGTTTTGGTCTCCAGGTTTAAGGAAGGACATTCTGGTAATTGAGGAAGTGCAGCGTAGATTCACTAGGTTGATTCCTGGGATGGCAGGGCTGTCTTATGCAGAGAGATTGGAGAGATTGGGCTTGTACACGCTGGAATTGAGGAGATTGAGAGGGGATCTGATTGAAACGTTTAAGATAATTAAAGGATTTGATAGGATTGAGGCAGGAAATATGTTCCAGATGTTGGGAGAGTCCAGTACCAGAGGGCATGGATTGAGAATAAGAGGTCAGTTATTTAAAACAGAGTTGAGGAAGAGCTTCTTCTCCCAGAGAGTTGTGGAGGTCTGGAATGCACTGCCTCGGAAGATGGTGGAGGCCAATTCTCTGGATGCTTTCAAGAAGGAGCTAGATAGATATCTGACGGATAGGGGAATCAAGGGATATGGGGACAAGGCAGGGACTGGGTATTGATAGTGAATGATCAGCCATGATCTCAGAATGGCGGTGCAGACATGAGGGGCCGAATGGTCTACTTCTGCACCTATTGTCTACTGTCTATTGTAAGATATGACCTGTACAAAAGAAATGGGTTACACCGGAACCCGAGAGGGACCTTGCCGACAGCTTTGCTAGAGGTGTTGAGGAGGGTTTAAACTAATTTTACAGGGTGGTGAAAACCAGAGTGATAGGGCTGAGGATGGTACAAGCACAGACAGTGTGTGGTGAGACTGTGAGGAAGGACAGGCAGATGTTAGGACAAAATCGCAGTCAGTGGGATTAGTTGAAACGTAACATGGGGACAAAATTGAAAAGGACAATGAATACAGAACTGAAGGCATTATATTTGAATCAAGTAGATGATCTTGTACGCAGCTAGGGATTGGCAGGTATGATGTTGTGGGCATCACTGAGTCATGGCTGAAAGAAGATTATAGTTGGGAATTTAACGTCCAAGAATACACAGTGTATCAAAAGGTCAGGCAAATCAGCAGAGGGGTGGCAGGGCTCTATTGGTAAAAAATGGAATCAAATCCTTAGAACGAGGTGACATCGGATTGAAAGATGTAGAATCCTTGTGGGTAGAAATAAGAAACTGCAAGGGTAAAAAGACCCTCAGGGGAGTTATATAGAGGCTACCAAGAAGTA